>NC_041392.1:343904536-343935811 GCF_002162155.2 Triticum dicoccoides
CCCGGGAGGGCCCGCGGCGGGCCTCAGCGGGCCGGCGAGGCGGCCAAGTGGGCGCGGTGGCGGCGGCGAATGGCGGAGCGCCATGTGGCGGCGGTGGGGGCGGATCGGACAGTGTCCGTCGGTGGCAATTTTTGTCCGGCGGCGCGCGATGACGAGTGGAGCTAGGGTTTCGGGAGGAAGGGGAAAGAGAAATTCGGGGGTGTCTTTAAATAGGCATAGAGGGAGCTAGGAGGGTCCAAATGAGGTGCGGTCTTCAGCCAGGCGATCGTGATCGAACGATCTAGAGGATGGAGAAGGCTTAGGTGGGTTTTGGGACAAATTGGAGGTGTGTTGGGCTGCCACACACACGAGGCCTTTTCGGTCCCCTCGGTTAACCGTTGGAATATCAAACAAAGTACAAATGATACGAAACTTGACAGGAGGTCTACCGGTAGTAAACCAAGGCCGCTTGGCAAGTCTCGGTCCAATCCGGAAATGTTTAATCCCACACACGAAAGAAAGGTAGAAGTGCCCACTGGAGGAGAACGAAGCACCGGAATGCAAAACGGACAACGGGGAAAATGCTCGAATGCATGAGATGAAAATGTATGCAAATGCAATGCACATGATGACATGATAAGAGATGCATGACAACGATAACAACACACGGAGACAAAAAAACCCGAACCGGAGAAAATGAATTAACTTAAAGCCAGAAACGGCAAGAGTTGGAGTACAAATTGGGAAAGTTACATCCGGGGTGTTCCACATGGCTTGCGTCACGGGCACCTCGTGAGGTACCCCGCCTTGTTCTCTCCGCCTCCTCGTGAGCCAGCCTGACGAGGCCACGCCTGAGGAAGCTCCGCGTCGTCCGCCCCGCGAGGCTTGGCCCCTCGCGAGGGTCTTGGGTTTGTGTTGGTGAAGATGGGCCGCGCTGGGCACCCCTTTGAGCCACGCCGCAGGCCGCAGGCAGGCAAGTCTGGGGACCCCCGTTCCTAGAACGCTGACAGTATTTTTTATTTTGGTGCTGTCCTATGGTACCCTCCATATCGCGCAAATCTGAGAGATCCCCGCTGTAGGGTGTTGCAATACGTTCATGATTCACGTATGGTGTATGGCTAGAGTGACAGAAGCTTATGCCCGAGTACGTGGGATGTTGCGTATGGAAGTAAAGAGGATTTGATACTTAATGCTATGGTTGGGTTTTACCTTAATGATCTTTAGTAGTTGCAGATGATTGCTAGAGTTCCAATCATAAGTGCATATGATCCAAGTACGAAAAGTATGTTAGCTCATGCCTGTCCCTCATATAAAATTGCAATAATGATCACTAGTCTAGTTATCGATCACCTAGGGACAAATAACCTTCTTGCATGACAAAAAGCTATTTACTAAACAACTTACTTTTATATCTCACAAAGTACTCGTAGTTTTATTCTTGCAAAAATAGTTTCATACTTGTTCTAGGTAAAGCAAATGTTAAAGTGTGTGTAGAGTTGTATCGGTGGTCGATAGAACTTGTTGGAATATTTGTTCTACCTTTAGCTCCTCATTGCGTTTGACACTCTTATTTATAAAAAAGGCTACAACGATCCCCTATACTTGTGGGTTATCAAGACCTTTTTCTGGCGCCGTTGCCGGGGAGCAATAGTGTGGGGTGAATATTCTCGTGTGTGGTTGTTTGCTTTATCACTAAGTAGATTTTATTTTCTATTCTAAGTTGTTCTCTATCTCTAGTTATGGATATGGAACATGAAATACCAAAAAAATTAGTCATACTTGCTACTCATGGAGATGGGGAACCTCCTAAAACCCTCGATGCTCGTTATGTGAAAAATATTAAACACTACTTTGATAATCCTGAGAAAACCCCATTCAACTTGATAAATGGAGACATGTTGGATCAACGTGAATACTTTAGGGATTATCGCTTGACTCAAAATGGAAAACTCTTATGGGATCAAATTGATTATTTGCAATGGTATGCTTGGAATTTATGATTGATATATGATTATGCTTGTTGATCTAGGATGAAGGCTGAACACCTTCCCTTTTCATGTGAATTTAATGAAAATGAAACCTTGGCTTATTATGCTAATGGTAGATATGATTACTATGATGTGGAATGAATAGAATAATTTGTTGCTTTTAAGGGTGCTTATGAAATTGAATCTCTGTTTGAAAAGTATGAAGGTTATGATGATGTTGTTTATAGACCTGAAAGTTTTTCTATACTTGAATATTGCTATGAGAATTATAAATACAATTATGATTTTGATGTATTTACTGAGAAAGTCTCTGCTATCCAAGAAGACAGTAATATTTTGCAGGAATCTACGGAAGAAGAAATTGCTAAAATTGTGAGCCTATTAGATGAAAAAGATGAGGAGGTGAGCGAAGAACAAAAGGAGGAAGAGCGGATTGATCACCCGTGCCCACTTACTAATGAGAGTAACTCTTAAACTCATACATTGTTTAATTTCCCTTCATGCTTCCCGAAGGATGAATGTTATGAGCCCGTTGATTCATTTGAAATATCCCTTTTTGATGAACTTGATGCTTGCTATGCTTGTGGCCATGATGCCAATTTGAATTAAGCTTATGGAGATTAACTTGCTATAGTTCCTTATTTTTAGAATGAAATTGTTGCTATTGCACCCACACATAACAGTCCTAGTATCTTCTTGAATTCTCCCAACTACACTATATTGGAGAAGTTTGCTCTTATTAAGGATTACATTGATGGGTTGCGTCTTACCGTTGCAGACAATAATTTGATGAATATAATACACATGTGCTTGCTGCTCCTACTTGCAGTTATTATGAGAGAGGAACCATTTCTCCACCTCTCTATGTTTCCAATACGATAAAATTGCAAGGAATTGTTTATGCTATGTATTGGCCTTTACTTGATGTGCATGAATTGTTCTTTCATGACATGCTGATGCATAGGAAGAGAGTTAGACTGCATCATTGCATGATATATGTTGCTTTGTGCTCACTACTAAATTACAAATCATTGCTAATTAAAATTGGCTTTGATATACCTTGGGCTCTAGGTAGAACGATTACTTGAGCACTTTATGCCTACCTTAATGGGTTTAAAGAAAGTGCTACTAGGGAGACAGCCCGGAAGTTTTAGAGAGTCATTTTATTCTGTTGTGTGCTTTTATAAAGTTTACAAACAAAAAATATAGATGGGAACCTAAAAAAATTTCAAAACAAAAAGTGAAGGTAAGAAAGGTGAGCATCATTGAAGTGGGGGAGCTCCTTGAACTTTGTTCATCCCCATGGAAAATTTGCAAATCATGAATTACAGAAACTTTTCAACAAAAATAATTATCCCCTTGTACAAATCCATTGTATTATAAAAATAATGTGCCAAGAGTTTCCTTTAGGATGATTAGATTTCTTGTTGGTATGTGCGGTGCAAACACAAAAACTTTGGCTGTAGTGCGTTAATTTACTTTTTTTTTACTGGAACGTCAAAAGTTTCTGAAATTTGTACGCAGTACTCTTATGTAAAAAATTTATTTTGTCCTAATTTTTTAGAATTTTTGGAGTTACAGAAGTATGGTCAAAGTTCATATTGCTACAGACTGTCCTGTTTTTGACATATTCTATTTTTGATGCATTGTTTTGCTTGTTTTGATGAAACTATGGAGTGTATCGATAGTATAGTTTAACGACCCGAGACCGACGCTCTAGATGCCTTTCATGTTTTACGTGTCAGCTGTGTTATTTATTTGTTTGTTGCATTTCATCATGTCATCATGAGCATTGCATCCGCATGTTTTCATAAAACTTGCATCCGCTCGTAGTTTCCTCTTCTTTCTTGTCTATTGACCTTCTTTTAGATAAACCGGACTGCTCTCTTCTCTCTCTTTCGTGAGCCCATCAAACCCCCTTGTATCCATGGCCTTTTCTCAAGCCCCTCGCGCGCGTATGAAAGTTGTCCCGAACCTAAACCGGGCAGTCGTGACCGATGGGTCCGTATCATCCCCAAACATCTCTAAAACATCGTCGGTTATTTGTTGGACTCCCCTAAGCTATTTATTCTGAACTGCCCGATTTCAATTGGATGACCCAAAATCTACCTCAACCTAAACCCGTCCTATAAATAAACCCCTAACCCTAAATTTGAGGATCAATGTCCCATCCCTCAATCCCCATGCCACCGCCACCTTCTCCACCTTCCTTGTTTTCCCCATCGAGCCAACCACCAGCCAGATCCATTCCAGCCCATAGCTCCCCTTCTCCACCCTCAGATGAAGATCCGAGGGATCTCCTCATGCCAGCCAGGGCCTTCAGGCAGCTTCCCTCGCTCTGGATCGGGCTCCCGATCTTCCAAGCACCTGCTTGCCACGTCGTGCCGGCCGACCACCGATGACTCGAGACCAGGCGCCCTGTGCCCGCGACCCTCAGCCGAGCCGGCGACCTCCAGCAGCAGCAGCTCGTCCGGGTCGCCTTCTCTTCCCCTGGTTTTCTCTGCTCCCTTTCTTCTCTTATATCTCTCTTTAAACTCTCGTGCTCTCTGTTTCATGCCATGGCGTCGTGCCACAATCCGCCAAGGCCATCGGAGCAAGCAGCACCTCCTTCACCTAGTACTCCCAGCACCCATAGCTCCTTCCCGTCGTCCTTACACTGCCTCCAGGACCCACCGAAGCCTCGACTCACCAGTGACCAGGAGCCCCTCGAGCACCCGAGGTCTCCTGCCTCTCCGATGCTCGTCGCCCCGAGCACCAGTGCTCCAAGCCCGGCCCTTCTGCACCTCGCCGGTGAGCACATCTAGCCACCCGCGCCTGTTGTTCCCTCATTTCTTCCCGTTTCTTCTCCCGGTATCTCTTCTCTAAATTCCCTCGCTCTTTGTATTTCTTCACAGGAGTTGAGCCGCCGTCGTCCTTTTCGACTCCCACCATCAGGAACCGGCTCTCTTCATCAGATCCGGTGGATCCCCGCTGTCGTCCGCCGCTTGCAGGCCCCGTCATGCTAGAGTCCATCGCGCGAAGTTGCTGGCGCTCGAACCTGCCTGCTTCCATGACCCGCGCTCGCCTCCAGGGGAAGAGTCAACGCATGATCGTCTCGCGCGTGTACCAGATTCGGTGAACCGGCCCAGCCTCCCGAAGCCCAGCCGCTTCTTCGCTTCCGGCCCAGTGGCCCGATGTGAGCAGCCACCCAAACCACCTTGTTCCTGTTGGGCCAGCCAGTTTCGGCACAACTCCTGTTTTTTTAAAGGACGAATTTCTGTATTTGCAGAAAAACTGCATATTGATATATTGGACCTGGAACTCCATGCATTTTATATCTCACAAACTATGCATCATATGTAAAATATTTATATATGAAAAATTCTTAGTTTTTCGTGTACTTTCATAATATCCAACTTTCACACATGTTCAAAATGTTTAAAATGATGTTTAATTAAATTTGCTTAAATAGCATGTTAAACAGATTTATTTCATAACTAAATAACCGTAACTCCAAATTAAATAAACTTTATATGTAAATGGGCTAGAAAAAATGCATAGATTACCATGGTGCACTTACTTTGCATGTTTAATAACTCTAAAATTGTGTATAGGGAAGAACAGTACCAAATCCAAATTATGCACATGGGGATTTTCCGGAATTGTTGTTTGTCGTTCCGACCTCATTTAAACTTCCCTAAATAGGTAGTTTTACTATGCTTCATCTCTTGCCATGTTTAAAAACATTTAATATTGATGAGTAGCTTAAACGAGAGCGAAGTAAATAATTGAATGCGGTGTTTTGTCAATATGCAACTCGTTGCATATTGAGCTCCACTTAATTTATAGTTTTCCTTGTTGCGCTTTGCCATGCCATGAATCATTAAACTGGACATGCATCATACTTGGTTGTGCATCATGCCATGATGATGCTTGTTGGTTTACCATGTTATTTGCTTCTTTATGGTTGTGCTTCTTCTCGATAGTTGCGGTAATGTTGCATTTGTGAGGATTTGTTCGACTAAGGCCTTTCATCTACTTCATGGATTCGGTCTTCTTCCTAGCGGGATTTTGGGCAAGATGATTGTCACCTTCGATCTCACTACTATCTTTTTGGACTAGAAACGGCAGTGGGAGAGGCTCCCACTGACCTTGTATTACTCACAAAGAACCAATTACATCAATGTCACAAGAGCGGCCCTCCGGCCATGGCCTCAAAAATCTGGACAAACAAGTATCACAAGCTTTGTATGTAAGTAGCTAAGAAAGGACGAAGTTCCTCCCTACAATTGTGCACCAGGAGGACCAAAAGATTTTTGAACCTAATCAACCATGAACCAAAAGAGTGTGGGATCGCTTTGAAGTACACATTATTTCTCTCCTTCCACAGGCTCCACGTAGTTATCAAGAAAGTGTCCATAAACAAGGGTTGCCGCCAATTCTCTCTACCACCATGAAACAAAGAGAGCTTGTTGCCCAATGATGGCCAAAGCATACCAACTTTGTCCCAACAATACTGGCTAAACGGGCAAGCAAAGAAAAGATGTTCAATAGTTTCCTCAGGAGGGTCCTGACACAGCATGCAGGCGTAGTTGTTGCCCGCAATGACGTAATGTCTACGTCTCAATATGTTTCTGGTGTTTAGGCGGTCAACCAATAGCAGCCACCCAAACATTTTGAATTTGATCAGACTTTTGGCCTTCCAAAGCCAACCGAAGGCATCATCAGCAACCATCTCTCTAAATCAGTGGTCATAGAATTTCTTGGAGGATAAAGCCCCACCAATGGTGCACTCCCAGGTCTCGTTACAGTATCTCTCCAGAAGCACATGCATCAAGCCTCGTTGGATCTCCCTGACTTCCTCTCTAGCTTGAGCAGACAGAGGCAGGTGAAAAAGTATGCTCGGGTCCGTAGATGTAAGAACATTGACAACGGACTCATCCTCATTTCAGTAGAAAGAGAAATCCCTGGGGAAGAGCTCCATGAGGGGGGCATCATGATCGCTATCAAACCAGGCGTCTTTCCGGAATAGGGAGGAAGATCCGTTTCCCAGAGTGACTCTAGTGATCCCATGAAACACGTCACTGAGTTGCATTATATCACGCCACCAGAAAGAGCCAACTGGGTCCATTGCATGTGGTATTTTGCCAGTGTAGTAAGCATTCCAGATCAGGGTCACTCAGGGGACATCATCGTGGTTATATAACTTAAATAGATGTTTCAGAAGGAGGGCCACATTCTGGGTTTTGATGTCAATGATCCCAAGTCCACCTTTACGTTTTGGTCTGCAAACCAACTCCTAGGCTGCCAACGAATTGTTGTTTACCGCATCCTCAGAGTTCTTAGCCGAAAGACAATATCTCATTACTATATTTGCTATGCTAGTTGTCTCGATGCTATCACTATGTCGCGCTACCTACCACTTGTTTATCAAGCTCCCAAATTGCCATGATAACCTCTAACCTTTTCCACCATCCTAGCAAACCGTTGTTTGGCTATGGTATCGCTTTGCTCAGCCCCTCTTATAGCGTTGCTAGTTGCAGGTGCAGTAGCAGGTTGTTCCATGTTGGGACATGGATATCATGGGATATCACAATATCTCTTATTTAATTAATGCGCATATATATTTGGTAAAGGGTGAAAAGCTCGGCCTTTTGCTTGGTGTTTTGTTCCACTCTTGTCACCTTTGTTTCCATCATACCGGTGTTACGCTCCTTGATTTTGCGTCCCTAACACGGTGAGGGTTTATGGGCCCCTCTTGACAGTTTGCTTTGAATAAAACTCTTCCAGCAAGGCCCAACATTGGTTTTACCATTTTCCTAATAACAACTAAAAATTGCATAGGGACTTTGTAACGCCCCAAGACTGATGCTCGAGAAGACTTCCATAGGTTCCGGGTCTCTCCGCGTGTTTCATTTTTGCTTGCTCCTTTTATTTTTGCATTTCATCATGTCATCATGTGCATGGTGTGATTTCTCATACATATTATGTTGTTGCATGTTCTATGCATGAATCTCGCATCATCCACCTTCTCCTTCCCTCTACTTCCTTCTTTTGACAAGTGCCATTTTTCCCTTCTCCTTTAATGTTCACTTTCTCCCAAATAGTCAAACTTATTGCCCTAAACCCCGCTGCCAAATTTCACCTCTTTTGGAAATGTTTTGGTTAGGTTTTAAAATGGCTCAAGTTTGAATTTAATTCAAACTTGAATTATTTTTCAACCTCTAAAATCCCACAAATCATTTTCTTAAATAGGGCATAATTCCAGGGTCCTGAGGATATTTTCATATCTCTCACCACCCCCTCCAATCACTCCTACTTTTGTCCTTTTATTTCTGTTTGAAGAAATAGATAAGAGACAGCAGCTTTCCAGTGCAACCCAGTCCAGCACCACCAGTGTTTAGCCAGCCCAGCTGGGCATCCCTACCTTCTGCGCCTAAGGCCCACCTGCGGCCTGACCTAAGCGGCCCGAGGCCCAACCACGCCCCGTGGTTACCCTAGCTAGCCCCGATCCCCTGGCCTCTCCCTCTCGTGTTCTCCCCTCGCGCCGCCACAGGGAGAGCGTTGCTCGATCCCATCTCTCCCTCGTCCTCTCTCCGTGCGACCGAACCTCCCATCTCCCTCCTCTCGAACTCACTCTCTTCTTCCTCGCGCTGCACCCCTCGCCCCGATCCCCTTGCCTCCTTCCTCCGCCGCCCCGGCTTGCGACCACCGCCTCCGAGCTCCTCCAGGAAGGCCACCTCAAGCGGGAGCCATGCCAGGCTCCTCTTCCTCGCGCCGGTTCCGCCCATGCCCAAGCATCCAAGTAGCCGCAGACCGAGTTGCCTCCTGTCTCGTCCCCACGCCGTAGGGCATCGCCTCTGGTCGGTTCGAGCCGCCCTCGGCCTCTCCTCGAGCACCCAAGGCCCTGCGAGCCTCCCGCTCACCCGCCTCCCCTCGATCCACCATCGTCCACACCTGCTGCCATGGAACGAGCCTCAGAGCTCCGCTACTGCCTTGGTTCTGCTCCGCCCAACTCCTCCTTGACAGCCGCCTCACCTCGGACCTTGCTCTGCTTCGGTTTCCCCGAGCACCTCTCCGTTCTTTGCTATACGCCGTCGCCAAGACCGTGACCGCTTCTTGTCGTTGGACTGCCGAGATGCAGCCCCGAGGCTCTCCATGATTGCTGCAAAATTCCACCTCGGCACCACTTGCACCCCCATGCTTCTGTGATCCTTCGTTCGCACGCCAAGGCCAGACCCGTCAAGTACAACCACACCATGTTGATACGGGAACCACTACCGTTGACCTCCGAAGAACAGGGTTTTGCCGAGTACCCCTTTGTTTTGTCAAGACCATCAAGTCCATCGACGACAAGTGCACGACTACGAGGATTGTTCCAAGTACCCCTTCGTTTCGATGAGACCAGGAAGTCCGAAGAACGCCAAGTACCTCGACGCCCGACGCCAAGAGCAACTACCGACGCCGAAGACCGACGAACCAAAAACGTCAAGTTCGACAATCATTGACGTGCACTTCGACAAGTACCACTACTTCCCTCGACGACCCGTGAACGACTACTTCCTCTACTTCCCTCGACAAACTCGAACCGTCCCGTTCGCACGCTTCGAAGGTATAACCATCGAGATGACCGTCCGTGAACGTTTGCATGTGTTGTATGAGATGCTTGTGTTTGCACCGTGTCCGAATTGTCACTCGTTTCCATGCCACTAACCCGTGGGAACCCGGTAGTCGGGAGCACCCCAGCATCTCTAGCATGTTTTGCACATCCGCACGCTTCCTTTTGCACCGGTATCTCCATGAGCTACCGGAACCGATATGTTGCCACGGCATCATTTTCGGATTCGTTGCCGTGGCACCCCTTTCTTCCACCACGGTGACAAATGCTTCATAACATGCTCATGTCAACATTTTCATAAAATTGCTTAAAACTTGCATATGTCATTTGCATCATAATAACAACATTTAAAATGATTATATTTGTTGTTTCCATCAATTTGCTAAATGCATATGGGGATTTACCGGATTTGTTGTTTGTTATATCCAGCCCCATTTAAATTGTTTAGATGGTGTAGTTTTGTTATGCTTCACCTCTTACCATGTTTAACAACATTTAATATTGTTGGGTACATAACCGGGAGAGAACTAAATAATTGATGTGGTGTTTCGTCAATATGCAACTCTTTGCATATTGAGCTCCACTTAATTTGTAGGATTGTTTGTGCATTTTGCCATGCCATGCTTCATTAAACCGGACATACATCATAATTGTTTGTGCATCATGCCATGCTTATGTGGTGGTTGTTTACTATGTTGTTTGCTTTCTTTCCAGTGTTGCTTCTTCTCGGTAATCCGGTAACGTCGTGTTGTGAGGATTCGTTCAACTACGTCCGCTTTGTCTTCTTCATGGACTCGTTCTTCTTCCTTGCGGGATCTCAGGCAAGATGATCATACCCTCAAAATCACTTCTATCTTTGCTTGCTTAGTTGCTCGCTCTTTTGCTATGCCTATGCTGCGATACCTACCACTTGCTTATCATGCCACCCATATTGTTGAACCAAGCCTCTAACCCACATTGTCCTAGCAAACCGTTGTTTGGCTATGTTACTGCTTTGCTCAGCCCCTCTTATAGCGTTGTTAGTTGCAGGTGAAGATTGAAGTTTGTTCCTTGTTGGAACATGTTTACTTGTTGGGATATCACAATATATCTTATTTAATTAATGCATCTATATACTTGGTTAAGGGTGGAAGGCTCGGCCTTATGCCTGGTGTTTTGTTCCACTCTTAACGCCCTAGTTTCCGTCATATCGGTGTTATGTTCCTGGATTTTGCGTTCCTTACGCGGTTGGATTATAATAGGAACCCCTTGATAGTTCGCCTTGAATAAAACTCCTCCAGCAAGGCCCAACCTTGGTTTTACCGTTTTCCACCTAGCCGTTTTCTTTCCCCTTGGGTCGGCCAGCCCAATGGCCATCTTATTTTAACCCCCCCGGGCCAGTGCTTCTCTGAGTGTTGGTCCAACCCGGAGCACCGTGCAGGGCCATCCCTTGGCAACCTGGGTTACGTCGGCTCCTGTATGCTTAGCTTATCCGGTGTGCCCTGAGAACGAGATATGTGCAGCTCCTATCGGGATTTGTCGGCACAGCGGGTGGTCTTGCTGGACTTGTTTTACCATTATCGAGGATGTCTTGTAGAACCGGGATACCGAGTCTGATCGGAATGTCTCGGGAGGAGGTCTATTCCTTCGTTGACCGTGAGAGCTTGTGATGGGCTAAGTTGGGACACCCCTGCAGGGATTTGAACTTTCGAAAGCCGTGCCCGTGGTTATGGGCAGATGGGAATTTGTTAATGTCCGGTTGTAGAAAACCTGAAGTTGACCTTAATTAAAATACATCAACCGCGTGTGTAACCGTGATGGTCTCTTCTCGGCGGGGTCCGGGAAGTGAACACGGTGTTGGAGTAATGCTTGACGTAGGTTGTTATAGGATCACTTCTTGATCATAGTTTTTCGCTCGTGCCTTGCCTTCTCCTCTCACTCTCATTTGCATATGTTAGCCACCATATATGCTAGTCGCTTGCTGCAGCTCCACCTCATACCTTTACCTTACCCATAAGCTTAAATAGTCTTGATTGCGAGGGTGCGAGATTGCTGAGTCCCTGTGGCTCACAGATACTTCCAAAACCAGCTTGCAGGTGCCGATGATGCCATTCCAGGTGACGCAACCAAGCTCAGGAGGAGCTCGATGGGTATCTTGTCCTTTGTATTGTTTTCGTTCTAGTTGATCAGTAGTGGAGCCAAGTTGGGGTCGATCGGGGACCTTTGTTGCATTTGGGGTTCTTCTTTTATTTTGGTTCCGTAGTCGGACCTTGTGTGTATCTGGTTGATGTAATGCTTTATTCATGTAATTGTGTGAAGTGGCGATTGTAAGCCAACTATGTATTTTTTCCCTTATGTATTACATGGGTTGTGTGAAGATTACCTCACTTGCGACATTGATTTCAATGCGGTTATGACTCTAAGTCATCCTTCGACACGTAGGAGATATAGCCGCATCGAGGGCGTTACAGACTTCCTAGGCCCCGAGGACTTAATTAACAACCCCAGGCCAATGCTCCTCATGAGTGTTGGTCCAAACTAGAGCATTGTGCGGGTCGCCCCGGGGCAACCTGGGTTATTTTGGCACCTGTACACATAGCTCATCCGTTTTGGCCTGAGACGAGATACGCGCGGCTACCATCAGGGTGTCGACACGTCGGGAGGTCTTCCTGGTTTTGTTTTACCATTGTCGAAATGTCTTGTGCACTGGGATTCTGAGTCTCATCGGAGGGTCCCAAGATGAAGGATTGTCTCCGTGGATCGTGAGCTTGTCATGGGCTAAGTTGGGACACCCATGCTGGGTTTAAACTTTCGAGAGCCATTCCCGCGGTTATGTGGCAGATGGGAGTTTTTAATATCCGGTTGTAGAGAACTTGGCACCAGATTCAAATTAAAATACACCAACCGCGTGTGTAACCTTGACTGTCTCTTTTCGACAAGGTTCAGGAAGAGAACACAGTTGGGGTTATGTTTGAACGTAAGTAGTTCAGGATCACTTATTGATCATTACTAGTTTGCGACCGTTGCGTAGTTTCTCAACTTATTCTAGTACTCGTAAGTTAGCCACCATACAATGCTAGGTCGCTTGCTGCAGCCTCACCACTTATCCTTTCCATACACATTAAGCTTTGCTAGTCTTGATACCCATGGTAATGGGATTGTTGAGTCCTCGTGGCTCACAGATTACTACAACAACAATTGTAGGTATAGGTAATGCGATGATTATGATGTGAGAGCGATGCTCGCTTGTTTGGAGTTCTTCTTCTGCTTCTTCGATCAAGGGACAGGTTCCAGGTCGGGGAGCCTAGGATTAGCAGGGTGGATGTCGTTCTTCTTTTTCATTTGATTTCATCCGTAGTCGGATACTTCTCTTCTGTATGATGATTGCCATGTATTGATGTATTCATGTTGTAGCTTGTGGCGAGTGTAAGCCGTTATCTTGTATTCTCATCTATTCAGTACATGGCATGTTGTAATGATATCCACCATGCTATGCGCTCGAAATTTGGTTGTGCCCCAATCATGAGTTCATCACGTGATTGGGATAGAATCGCATCTTGGGCGCTACATATAGGCCATCGAGAAGTTAGACTACAGTAGGTATAATGCAAAAAACAAAATATGAATGGATTTGCTTTATTATACTAACAGATCTGACGAGGTTTTTTTAAAGTTTTGTGTGGATTAAGTGTTCGAGGATCGAGGATGTATTGTTATGAGGAGAAGGAGGAGAGACGGGAGTTCAAGCTTGGGTATACCCAAGGCACCCCAAGTAAATATTCAAGGAGACTCAAGCGTCTAAGCTTGGGGATGCCCCGGAAGGCATCACATCTTTCTTCAACAAGTATCGGTATGTTTCGGTTTTGTTTTGCTCACATGATATGTGTAAATCATGGAGCATCCCGTGCCTTTTATTTTTTTCCTTCTAATAATGCACCATGCTGGTATGAGATAGTCCTGGGTTGATTTATAGAATTCTCATTGCACTTCACTTCTATCTTTTGAGTATGGCTTTATAGAATGCTTCATGTGCTTCACTTATATATATTTAGAGAGTCAACAGGAATTGGTTACTCACATGGTTAGTCATAAAATCCTACGTAAAACTTGCGGATCACTAAATATGATATGTTTGATTCTTTGTAATAGTTTTGCGATATAGATATGATAGTATGTGGGAGGTACTAGTGAATGGTTGTGGTTAGTGAGAATATTGGTGTTATGGTTTGTGATTCCCGAAGCATGCACTTATAGTCTCTCATTATGCTATGAAGTTGGTGCATGATTTATTATTGATTGTCTTCCTTATGAATGGCGGTCAGGGATGAGCGATGGTCTTTTCCTACCCATCTATTCCTCTCGGTGCATGCGTAGTAGTACTTTGCTTGGAGGGCTAATAAACTTTTGCAATAAGTATGGGAGTTCTTTATGACTAAGGTGAGTCCATGGATTATACACACTCTTACCTTTCCGCAATTGGCTAGCCTCTACGATACCGTGCATTACCCTTTTCTCACCTCGAGATATGGTGCAACCTTCGCAGGTGCATCCAAACCCTATGATATGATACACTCTATCACACATAAACCTCATTATATCTTTGTCAAAGCAGCCACCATACCTAGCTATTATGGCATTTCCATAGCCATTTTGAGATATATTGCCAAGCAACTTCCATCATCATCATATACATGACTTGAGCATTCATTGTCATATTGCTTTGCATGATCGTAAGAGAGCTAGCATGATATTTTCATGGCTTGTCCGTTTTTTGATATCCTTGCTACGCTAGATCATTGCACATCCTGGTACACTCCTAGAGGCATTCATATAGAGTCATACTTTGTTCTAGGTATCGAGTTGTAATATTGAGTTGTAAGTAAATAGAAGTGTGATGATCATCATTTTTCATTATTAGAGCATGTCCCGGTGAGGAAAGGATGATGGAGACTATGATTCCCCCACAAGTCCGAATGAGACTTTGGACAAATATGAAAAAAAAAGTGAGGCCAAAAAGAGCCCAAGAAAAAAAAGAAAGAAAGAAAAGAGAGAAAAAGAGAGAAGGGGCAATGTTATACCACACATGTGCTTTAGAGTGGTAGCATGTTTTTCATGTAGAGAGTCTCCTATGTAGGCACTTTCATATACTAGTGGGAAATTTTCATTATAGAACTTGGCTTGTATATTACGATGATGGGCTTCCTCAAATGCCTGAGGTCTTTATGAGCAAGCAAGTTGGATGCACACCCACTTAGTTTCATGTTGAGATTTCATACACTTATAGCTCTTAGTGCATCCGTTGCATGGCAATCCCTACTCCTCCCATTGATATCAATTGATGGGCATCTCCCTAGTCAGTTGATTAGCCGCGTTGATGTGAGACTTTTTTGTCTTCTCTATGTTTACCCCTATCATCATACTCCATTCAACCCATAGTGCTATGTCCATGGCTTGCGCTCATGTATTGCGTGGGGGTTGAAAAAGCTGAAGCATGTTTAAAAGTATGAACCAATTGGTTGGCTTGTCATCAGGCTTGTGCATGATAAATACTTTATGTTAAGAAGATGGACCATGACAAGACTACATGATTTTGTAGGGATAGGATTCATTAGCATTGATATTTTGAAAGACATGATTATTTGTTGGGATGCCTGAGTATTGATGTCTTTATGTCAAATTATAGACTACTAGTCGTCAACCCATGCATGAGCACGGCCTTGTGTATTTAATCATATATATATATATATATATATATATATATATATGGGGAAAAGTAAAATTATTTGTTCCTTATTGTTCTAGTTTAGTGTCTAACAGACATGAATTGGCCTAAAATGCAATGTTTTCAAGCAAGGAGTACCATGTTCCGTCAATGATAGGTTTGTGAGCTCTTCTATTCTATATCAGTTTTCAAATAATTATTATTCGTGAAATTTAATAACCGGGAAGATAATTCCTATGAATGTATCTATTGGGTGAAATGACATGAGCATCTCAAAATTATTGAATTTCATACTACAATATTAATGTTAGCTATACATATAGATAAATTCCCATTGGTAGGGAAATATACCAGTATGAATTATAATTTAGTAACAGAGAAGTGAGAAAGGAACAAATATGTCCATGATAAATGTCGGATCACGGGTTCCGGCAAAACCCTTAAGGTTCGAACACTGGGGTGCGCGCGAAGATCTTCCCCCTACCGATCCATGTCCTAACTTAGCTAAGGTCTTACGAACTAACCCGACGAACTCGCAACACAAGGGACACAAGATTTATACTGGTTCGGGTCACCGTTGTGGTGTAATACCCTACTCCAGTGTGGTGGTGGTGGATTGCCTCTTGCGCAGAGAATGAACAATACAAGGGGAAGAACAGCCTCCTGAGGTTGAGGTGTTCTTGTGCTTGGTGGCCAAGGATGCGGTGGCTCCAATCCCCCCTTCCTCCCCTAGCAAGGGTGGTGGCTAGTCCTATTTATAGAGGCCCTGGTCCTCACTTCAAATATTGAGCGGGAAGGGAGCCAACAACGGCCAATTTGAAAGGGGACAGCTAGTACAAGCTATCCTGACAAAAAGTGGTCTTCGCCTGCCAAAGGCTCTGGTGGTGACGTCGTCTTGGGCTCCACGGTGACCTCTGTCTTGCCGTCCTTCTGGTCTTGGTCTTGTTACACCAATCTAGAAACCTTTTCTTGATGACTCGGTACTCCGCAAGTGCGCTTGCCCCCTTAGCACCAAAGAGGAAACAAGGACGCTGCACGCACTGGCGCCCGCCTAGCGCCCACGTGGTCACGATCGTCACGGCTCACGTCACGAGAACCTCGCGAGGTTTGCCTGGCCTTGAACTCTCCGCCCCTCATGAGCCAACCTGGTGAGGCCGTTCCTGAGGAGGTCCTATGTCGTCTGCGTCGCGAGGGTTGGCACCTCGCGAGGTTCTTTAGTGCCTTGTTGATGAAGATGGGTCGTACATGCCTGCTAGCAGAGCCACGCCATGGGCCGCAGGCTGGCAGGTCTGGGGACCCCCATTCCCAGAACGCCGACAGTAGGCCCCGGGCCCAAGGCTCGCTCGGGTTTGGCTTCGAGGCGAAGCCAAAGGTCAAGTGCGGAGCGCCGTGGGCCCCAATAGCCTGCGGCCTTGGTCGATGTGTGGCGGTTAATTGGACGTGGGTGTCTCCGCTTCCCCATGCTGCCTTGATACTCGCCTGGCTAGGCGGCCACCGCGGTCTACACGGTTATTCTTCCCTCGCTTGCGCCATTCTCCTCCAATTCCTCTGCTTCCCCCCGGACTCTGCTCCTCTTTCCAATATGACCTTAGCTCTGCTCGCCCCATCGCCATGGCGCCAACGCAGGCGAATAAGGGGAAGAAGCCTCTGTCTTTGGCTAGTGCGCCCCCGGCCGCCGAGCCCGCAGTTGGCCGATCGCTGGTGCTCAACGATGAGGCCATGGGCAAGGTGCACCCCATGCTCGCATCCAGCTTCAATGAGTGGGGGAAGACGGTAGCTTGGCCTGCATCTCGCGCTCACATTGATCGAACGGCCACCGAGGTCCCCTTCTTCATCGACGCCCTTTGGGCTGGCTTGGTCCCTCCTTTCTCCGCCTTCCTCAATGCAGTGCTTTCCCATTATCAGATCCACATGCTGCACCTTGATCCCCAATTTGTGACCCTTCTTGTCGTCTTCGCCTTCGTTTGTGAGGCCATGGTAGGCATTGCTCCTTCCGTGGATCTTCTCCGCCACTTCTTCTCGCTGCACCTGTTTGATCCTCGGCAGAGCTCCAGATGCCTGAGCTTTCAAGCCGTGGTGGCGACGGCCGGCGACGGGATTGACTTCGAGCTTCCACCATCCACGAGCGGGATTCGCACATGGTGGGTGTTTGTTGATGCCGGAGTGCTCAGCCCCCTGCTCTCCTCTCCGTCAGGGCCTGCCATTGCTAACTCCGCTTGGTGCCACCGGGGGCTCACTGATCTGTGCCTTGTCCCCGTCTGGCTCAGGTTGAGGTGGCTCAAAGACCCTGGCATGACTGCGCCTATGGTGGTGAGGGAGTTCATCCGGCGCCGAATCGCTCCGCTTCAGCGCCACTCCCGGCCGATGTGGGCCTTGCTCCGCAGCCAGGACCACATGAGACTTCAGGAGTCTAAGCTCCCCCTTGAGGCGCGGCGAACGGTGCTTGAGGTCCCGACGGGCGTCTCGTTGCCAGACGACTTGCCGAGGAAGGGTTGCCTTTTGTACCGCTGCTCGAATAAGATGATATTCGTGGAGCAGATGCCTTCTTTCGATGATTGGGGGCCGCGCCCAGTTGGCCTCGTGGGGCCCCGTGAGAACCCCATCGTCGTGGTCCCTCTCCTTGACGCTGGCGTCGAGCTCGCCCAAGTTTTGGTGCAGGGGGGGCGTGCACCGCTGGGGGCCGATAGTGAAGGTGCCGAGATGGTGATGCCGCCCAGGACTCCCGAGGCGTCGACCTCGGGGAATCGTGACTCTTGCCCTGGGGCGGCGGTTGAAGGGGTGAAGCAGCCCCCGTCTCCCGTGGCCGGGGCTCCTGAGGCTTCGGCAAGTCGCTATGAGGCAGAGCCGGATAGCTCCCCTTAGCTTGGCGCTTTTGAGGCTGCCCCTCTGAGCACTTCTCCAGCCGCGCCTCGTGTCGGCCGCCATGTTGAGTGCTTCGGACGGCTTTGTGTGGACTTCGAAGAACTCCGCACGAGGAAGGGGTCCCCAAGCTGCGGCAGCAGCACCTTCGGGCCGTTAAAACGGAGGAAGTATATCGTCGTTGACGAGTAAGTACCTCATCTTGGTGATCTTCCGCGTGTTGCTTTCCTTCCTGACGACTATCTCCTCAGGACCCCTTGTGCCAAGGCCACGAAATCTCCTAAGAAGCAGCTCCCTCTCGCCCTGTTTCACCCGCCAAACTCGAGCACGGCAGGCTCATGCGCTGCCCACGGCGTGGGGTCAACCATGAGAGTTGGCCCGTCATCAAGGTGTCTTGAGCTTGCGCCTTCGCCGTCTTTTCTTCGCGGTCTTGCTCGGAGCACAGCAAGCGTGCCAAGGGCTCCTCCCGTAGTCGCGGGCGGTGGCTGGTTGGCTTCGATCCTGGTGTCTTCTTCAAGCTGCGGGCCCCGTTTAGTTCGGGCCCCTCGTGAGGCCCACCTGGCACATGGGGCAGCGCCAGCCCCCTACTACAGGCGTTGCCCACAGCCCCCGTGGCGGAGGACGAGATGGGTTGTGCGCTTGAGTTCGAGCACGGCCGGAGCGTTGTTCGTCATGAGCTCTTCCAGGAGGCGATGGGCGCGATGAACCGACTCGGTGAAGAACTTGTGGGTTTCGACGCGCGCCTTGAGGCTGAGGGTCTTCGGTTGGCAGAGGAGTGGCACAAGCTGAACGTGGCCATCAACCTCGGGCGCCACCAGCGCGAGCTGGATAATGTGAAGGTTGAGGCTTCCCTCACAGCCTCCCGTGAGGCCCGCTCCCGAGCTCTGGAAGAGGCTGGGGAAGCTGATCGTCGTCGTGAGGCCGCGGAGAAACACGCGTTGGAGCTCCAAGCCTGGAGCGCTGTCTTGGATCAGCAGGTGGAGGCACGCAGGGCTGCCCTTGCATCGTTGAGGGGGACGCCTGCCGAGGAGGAAGAGATCCGGAAGCGCGAGGAGGTGTTGGTGCTAGAAGCTGTGGAGCGCAGCCTTGAACTTGAATGGCTGGAGATGAGGGGCGCCAGGTTGCTCAGGCCGAGGATGACGATGGCGCGCGCGAGGTCAGGACCCAGGAGGAGATCGACCGCCGGGTGGCCGAGGCTCGCGTGGATCTCGAGAGCAGGCATGACCTAAAGCTGAAGCTCGTGGAAGTCGGGGCTGCTGGTAGTTCTGCTGCCCTCAAGTCTAGGTTGGTCAAGGTGGAGCAGCGCGAGGAGGCCGCCGCAACCGCCCTGGCCTCGGCGCAGGCTGAGCTAGCTTCCGCCCGCGCCAAGCTGCTCTCTCTTCGGCAGCGGGTCGCCGACGCCGAGTCCGTCGCGCGGCAGAACATGGACGAAGTGCTTCAATGGCGGACGTTGGAGCATGTGCACGCCCCCATGCTCGAGGACCTCGGGAATAGGGCCAACACCGCCCTAGGCCATATCTGCGATGAGAATGCTCCTCATCCTCCTGAGAACGACTACGCCAGCCACCTCCTCTTCTTCACCGACGTGGTGACGCGCCTGTAGTACCGTTACGAGAGGGCTCGCCAACTTTTTGAAGAGAGGAGTCGCAGCCTGCTCGGGCGCGCGTTCTCCTATGTCTTCAGCCACCTCCAGAACGCTGATCCCAACTTCGATTTTGACGCCGCCATTACTCCCGTGCCGGAAGCCATCCGGGGCGACCTGGCGCGATGGGTTGAAGACAACGTGGATGCGCTGGTCAGGGCCTTCGCTTCTGACGACGACGGGGTAGTAGTCGTGGCGGACGAGGGTGACGTGGTTGACGGCGGCGATGCCGGCGCCGGTGAAGGTGGAGGTGACGCCAACGATGGTGACAGCAATGCCAGCGGTGCATCTGAAGATGACCTGGGGGACGCGGTCAGCGACATATCCGGCTGATGTCATGCTTCCCTGCTGTTTACCCTGTAAAAACTTGGGCCTGGCCCTGGAAGATTGTAAGAGCACTTTGAGAGGGGGAGCCCCTCATGTAAACAAATCGCAGCTTTTTATCCTTCTGTGTCAAATTGGGTATGCGTCTTCACGAGCTCATGTACGCTGGAGCGAGGTTGCTATTGCGGTTTACCTTAGCCTGGACGAGCCCAAAACTGGCTCAAGAGATTGTGGGTTTCTGAGAAGCTCCTGAGGAATTCGTCGACACACCTGAGGGGGCCACGTGATAAGCGAGCGCCAGCCGCACCGGGACACGTGCGTGGCTCGTGTGCTTCATGCCCAGCCCCGCTCGCGAGGGGCCCGCGAGGGGGGAGTGATAGGCGTGAACTCCGAAATAAGGCAAGAATCAGACTACGAGAAATAGCTCGAATGAGAAAAGGCATCCCCCCCGTGCGCATCAAATGAAAGTTCAACTTCAACTTAAATCCAAATCCAGAAGGCAGGGTTACACAAAAGAGATCCAAACCAAATGGCCGCGTCTGACACCTAGTCTAGTCTTCGACGTCTTCTCACCAGCGCGGAGCTAAGTGCTGCCACTGGGCATGGGAGGGAGCCCCCGAGGCCCGAGGGCGGCTCTCCTGAGGCTCTGGGGCGTGTACGACCCCACTCATTATTACGTGAGAGTGTCACGGGCGGTGATCTTCACAGGCGTGAGCCTTACTTCATATCGCCTGATGAGGGCCCCGCCTTGCACCACCCCCTACCACCGCTGGGACGACCGGAAACCAGGACGACCCAAAGAGGGCAGAGGGGACGCCAGCGGCGCCCTCGGCCACCACGAGTCCTCTACCGGGGGAAAGGTCGTCGGAGCCACCCCGGCAGCGGGCCTACCTCCAGGCATTGCCTTGCTCCATGCGACGCGGGGAGGGGCCTTGCTCCTGGCCCCTCCCATGCAGCCCCAGTGAGTCTCTCCTGATGGGGCGGGCATCGCCGTGCCGGAACCATCGCCTGGCGTCGTGACCTGGTTCATCTGTGAGTCATGGTTAGCATAAGCTTGTCCATGAGGGATTAGTGGTACCTTGTATCTGTTGTCAACGGCGCGGCCGGTGGGGCTCTCTGGCGGCTCCTGGAAGGCTTTAGCTCCTAATGCCTCATCTTCCCATCCTAGCCCGAGGAACGAGCTGGGGTCGTCCTCCGGCGTGTACTCCTAGTCCATCATGCGGGGCAAGTAGGCCTCTGAGGCCGCTGCCCCGAAGACCTTGCCGAAGTGCCCCACGCTCCACGTCGCTCGGCCCGTCGCGCTGTCCTGAGGATGGCGGGGCGGTGCTTCGATGGGGTAGTGTGCTATGACGCTCGTGCCCTCACCCATCTGAGGTGGCGCGGGTCCGAGGGGGCGCCCTCTGCCGCTGATCGTGCTATTGTCGACGAAGCCCCCAGGCGCACTTGGGGGTACGTGGGCGCGACGAGGCCCGCTGTGGGATCCCGCCGCTGCCTGGGGTGTGAGCTGGTAGCAGAAGGGCGGTGCTCCCGTGGCCGCCGCGTCCAGTAGCTCGGCGACGCGTTCCAGCAGTGCATCCCGGCCGCTCTCCATCAGTCGGCACCGCAGCAACTCCTGTGCCACTATGAGCGCAGCCCGCATGTTCGCCTGCTCCCTCCTCGTGTGCGGCGTCGTCGCCGCGGCGTGGCTTGCGGCCCTTGTAGCGGCTCACGTCTGTCGGGGAGTAAGAGCAGAGGGTGACTGACCGCGCCGCCCACACCCTGTGGTGTTTGGCTGTGCGCGCGCCACCTGACACGCGAGGTTGAGGTCTTCCTAGGCAGCCGACGCCGCCCGGGCGGGCCAGGCTGCCCAGCGGTCGTCGTCAGCCCTCGGGTCGCCGGACATCGGAACCGTGGAGCGTCGGCGGATGGACTGGTGGGGAAGAGGCTCCGGCGCACCCCTACCTGGCGCGCCAAATGTCGGATCAAGGGTTCCGGCAAAACCCTTAAGGTTCGAACACTGGGGTGCGCGCGGAGATTTCCCCCCTACCGATCATTGTCGTTGCTCAGCTAACATCTTACGAACTAACCCGACGAACTCGCAACACAAGGGACACAAGATTTATACTGGTTCAGGCCACCTTTGTGGTGTAATACCCTACTCCAGTGTGGTGGTGGTGGATTGCCTCTTGGGCTGAGGATGAACAGTACAAGGGGAAGAACGACCTCCTGAGGTTGAGGTGTTCTTGTTCTTGGTGGCTAAGGATGCGGTGGCTCCAATCCCCCCTTCCTCCCCTAGTTATGGTGGTGGCTAGTCCTATTTATAGAGGCCCTGGTCCTCTCCCCAAATATTGAGCGGGAAGGGAGCCAACAACGACCAATTTGAAAGGGGACAGGTAGTACAAGCTATCCTGACAAAAAGTGGTCTTCGCCTGCCAAGGGCTCTGGTGGTGACGCCGTCTTGGGCTCCACGGTGACCTCCGTCTTGCCATCCTTCTGGTCTTGGTCTCGTTGCACCAATATGGAAATCTCTGATTGATGCCTCGGTACTCCGCGTCTGCTCTTGCCCCTTAGCACCAAAGAGGAAACAAGGATGTTGCGCACGCTGGCGCCCGCCTGGTCTCGATCGTCACGACTCACGTCACGAGAACCTCGCGAGGTTTGCCTGGCCTTGAACTCTCCGCCCCTCCCGAGCCAGCCTGGTGAGGCCACTCTTGAGGAGGTCCTGTGTCGTCCGCCTCACGAGGCTTGGCCCCTCGCGAAGGTCTTGAGTGCCTTGTTGATGAAGGTGGGCCAGACAGGCCTGCTAGCAGAGCCACGCCGTGGGACGCAGGCAGGCAAGTCTGGGGACCCCCGTTCCCAGAACGCCGACAATAAATTAGAATAACATTAGCGTAGGAATGTTCCAAATATGCATGTGAGGGATTTGTGTTGTTCTCAAAATATGTGAAAATGTTAAGAATTATTAAGAATTTGGTTTAGAACACACCATATATACTTGTATGAATTCAAGTGATTTATGGGACAGAAAGTTTTGTGTGCCCAAATTTATGTGCAATTGATGGTATTAGTTCAACTCAAAATACATGTGCTTTACTTGTGATTTGTGTCAAATCATGCATGACCTTGGCATCTAGGCTTAGGTTGTTTTTTTGTTTGGCTGGAGAAATGTTTATCTCATTAAGAATGCCAATTTTTTTTCCAAAATCAGAGACCATATGATAAATGACTATCCTCCATAATATTGTCAACTAAATCATTATAATGGCAAAGACATCTAAAATGGAGTTGTTTTCACACTACTGCTGCTGATAAACCTACAACCAAACACAATATGAATCTTAATCTCAGACGTATTCAATTGAATGTGCTGCTTATGAATTTACAACACATTTTGCAGGCATAACAACAATTCAGCCAATATCACTCATTGTGTTGAAAGAAAAGTAGTGAACTGGCCAAGGACTCAGATATAAAATTGGAAGTTGTGCTAATGTATATGCGGATTTGTACTCTTTCATCTATATTGTTTTATTGTCCCTTCCACTTTAAGTTAAGATATACTATTTGGCAACAAATATTCATATGAAATATGACGCACAAAATTAGAAAGCAAGGCATGTCCCAAGGTAAACAAAATCATGCTTTTAAAACCATTAATTTCAACCACATCAAGTGTCATATAATGGACATAAAGTGAAAGATATGATGGATAATCCTACCATGCATATTTGAAAAACAAATCATCAAATACATCCGTATACTAAAGAAAATGTAAATAGTCATGCGGCCTGCATGAAATTCGTTGCTCCGAAACTTCATCTATAGGCAGTTATAGAGACACATTGGTACATCTACATAATGAGGAGGAGCGATTATGTGAGTTGAATGTCAACCATATCTATGGACGCAAACATGCCATCACCGGACTAAACAGAGTCGTTGTTGCTAGCACTTCTTTGGCGAGAGGTTATCAGTGCAAGCTAGAGAGATTTTTTGTGTAAACTAAAATGAGCTTTGTGGCATCTTGTATTTCGCATGTCAAGACTAAAATGATTTCCAGTATAAGATGATGCTGAGACCAAATAAAGGAAAACTATGAAATAAAATATATCAAACTCACTTTATTTCTACGTGGATGGTCATAATGAAGAACTATATAACATCATGAGTTGGTAAGATTATTAATAAGTGGTAAATACTATTACTACTAAATAATACCACATAAATAAATTAACATGTTTGAGTAGGATTCACCCATTATAATCAACCATCCAACAACAAATTAGTTGACACCCAAAGAAAACCAGCAGAATAAAAACAAAAGACTCATATGTACACATGGACCGTATTTACACACTGGACTATAAATATCACGTTCACACCTTGCAACTTATACTGTTAAATAAGTTTACATCGATTCTTGACTTCTATATGTGGAAGAGGCTAAGAGATGTTCCATGGATTATTTACTTGGTTAAAGGTAAGATGATACTATACATATTAAAGAAGCTAGTCCAAGTGTTCAATACGTACTACTCCATTAGACGTTAAGACATTCCCCAAGTCGACCACCTCTTGTCGTGATATATATGGGTAAGCATGCACTGTAATTGAACTGCACATACATACATGTTCCTGTTTCCTTAATATGTTATACTAATCTATCTTTAGTGCACGCATGCTACTCCTGATTAAGAAAAACTAATGATGAGACCAGAGATGCAAATATTAGAAGAAGACTTGCATTCATGCTACACGAAGCACATAACAAAAATCTTCGTGAGATATAAAGATTATATGTGAAAATAGTTTCGCACGCATGTTATTTGTACCTACACTGAGAGGCGTTGTTGCATGTTCGTACCTGCTCTGAGGGGCGTTGCTGTATTTTGGTATTCGCCATACACATGCTATGAGAAGCAGCAGAACTGTTGATGTTAGCACTTGCACCGCCGACAATCTGTGGCACACAACCCATCCAGTCTAGTCATTTAACAATTTTGTTTCTGTGTGAGCAAACATAGATCAGTAGATCCGTGATTAGCTGCGAAACTGTGGACGCATTCATATTTTATGCATGAGATGGATGATAGAAAGAATTGTTTAAGTAAACATGCATATGCTAAATCAGAAAAATGAAGATAGCCCGTTTGATAAGACGGATTAACCAATCCAATGGCTCCTGATCATACTCGCCCGGCCCTACAAATTACATCTAAACTTCATATGAAGCCAGTAGCTATCCTCGTCTTCAGCCTCCTCCGCTCCAAATCATACAGTTTTATCCTATCAGACTTGTCGCTCGTGTGTGTCGATATAACCTGCAATAACCTTCATCGATGCTCCCTGGATGGTCATTACCCTTTCCTGCAAGTTCTCGCTAATTTATTGCCAAGGAAGACCAAGAAACTGGATTTCAATCATGCTGAATCTCCCGAGATCTATATGTAAATATTCGTCACATTGTGCCAGACTATGCTAGACTCATCCTTCAGACAAACACAGTTTCCTAAATTACTATAGACAAATAAGGGGTCAGGCTGTCACAGTTGTCTAAATTAGTACAGACAAATAAGCAGTCAGGCTATCAGCGATCTATGGCAGCAGCAGCTACAAATCAAACAAAAACTAACCGCATTAGTCGAGTCAAACTGTACCAGTGTTCTTACCTGAGATCATGTAGCATCGTCTCTGATTCAGTATTGGCCCAAAGTGCAAGGGAAGCATCTAGCAAGCACCACACACCACGTGGGCTAGCTAGCTGCATGCCTAAACGGCTCCAATCCATGTTTGTATCGTGCATGGGGATGGGCCACAAACTTTGCCTTCTGCTGGTTGGGGATGGATGGCCATGGACCAAATTCGCTGCTACTCCCGTCCATCAGGGCATCGTGTTAACCAAAGGCGTTGACGCAGTGTATTGGATCTCACGCATGCCGCCAAGGAGAGAGAGGAGAGAGAACTCCAGTAGCCACGATCAGGTTGGTGCATCTCCTTGTCACATGATGTAGACCCAGGTTTGCATATCCACCTTGCACCGCCATAGCACGAACTGATGGGAGGATGCCGTGTGATAGGAGATTGCTTTTGTTTTGTTTTAGGAAAAAGGAGAGAGATATAATTAAAAAGGAGAGACAGTTTGGTGTGGAGGATAGTAAGGAATCTCTAAATCTAACTAGTAAAAAATATATCGGAAGATCTGCAGCGTTATAACTCAACCCCACCAGATAAACGGCTCGTAAATTCTGATTAACGTGGTAATTTTTTGGGAGTCTATAATTAATAGAATTATAGATATAGATTATAGATTATAGATAGATTATAGATATAGATATAGATTATAGATATAGATATAGATATAGATTATAGATATAGATAGATTATAGATATAGATATAGATAGAAGTATAGATATAGATAGATATAGATATAGATATAGATAGATATAGAAGTATAGATATAGAAGTATATATTCATGCCATGATTAGATATATGATCAAGATTATGCTAGGTAGCATTCCACATAAAAATATCTTTTTTATCATTTACCTAGTCCAGGACAAGCAGAAATAAAGTTTGGGGCTGCTGATACGTCTCCGTCGTATATATATTTTTGATTGTTCCATGCGAATATTATACAACTTTTACATACTTTTGCCAACAATTTATATGATTTATTGGACTAACATATTAATCCAGTGCCCAGTGACAGTTCCTATTTGTTGCTTGTTTTTTGTTTCACAGAATATCCATATCAAACAAAGTCCAAACGCGATAAAAATTTATGGAGAATTATTTTGGAACCTATGTGATTTTCGGAAGGTGGAATCAATGCAAACAGAGGCCCATAGCCTCCACTAGACACCAGGGCACGCCCCCTAGGTGTGTGGTGGTGGGTAGTGGCCACCTCATAAGGCGGTTGTTGCCCTTCTTTCTTCACAAGAAAGATGGAAAATTCGTGTAAAAAAATCAGCCTAATCGGACTTACGGATCTCCAGGAATTCAAGAAACAGTGAAGGGCCAGAAAACAGAAATGCGAAATAAAAGGGAACAGAGGGAGAGATCCAATCTCGAAGGCCCCCCCCCCTCCGCCGCCATGGAGGCCCTGGACCAGAGGGGGAACCCTCCTCCCATCTAGGGGAGGGAAAGGAAGAAGAAGAAGGAGGGGGATCTCTCCCTCTCTCCCGGTGGCGTCGGAGTGCCGCCGGGGCAAGGATCGTGGCAGTGATCGACATCAACAACCTTGCTACCATCAACACTAGCTTTCTCCCCCTCTATGCAGCGGTGTAACCTCTCTATTTCCGATGCAATTGTCAACTTAAACATGGTGCTCAACATGATATATTATTATCCAATGATATGTGGTTATCCTATGATGTTTGAGTAGATCTATTTTGTCCTCTGGGTTGATTGATGATCATGATTGGTTTGAGTTGTATATTTTATTTTCATGATGTCCTATGGTGCCCTCCATGTCGTGCAAACATGAATGATCCCCACTGTAGGATGTTGCAATACTTTCATGACTCGCTTATGGTGGGTGCCTAGAGTGATAGAAGCTTATGCCCGAGTAAGGGGGTTGTTGCATATGGGAGTAAAGACGACTTGATACTTAATGCTATGGTTAGGTTTTAACTTAATGATCTTTAGTTGTTGCCGATGCTTGTTAGAGTTCCAATCATAAGTGCATATGATCCAAGTACGGAAAGTATTTTAGCTCATGCCTCTCGCTCATATAAAATTACAATAATGATCAGCGGTCTAGTTATCGATCACCTAGGGTCAAATAACCTTCTTGCTTGACAAAAAGCTATTTACTAAACAACTAAATTTTATTATCTTGCAAAGTACTCATAGTTTTATTCTTGCAAAATAGTTTCATACTTGTTCTAGGTAAAGAAAAAGTTAAAGTGTGCATAGAGTTTTATAGGTGGTCGATAGAACTCAAGAGAATATTTGTTCTACCTTTATCTCCTTATTGGTTTCGCCAGTCTTATTTATTAAAAAAAGGCTACAAACAATCCCCTATACTTGTAGGTTATCATTGGCTGCCGATTAATGGGACGCCATTACTGCCGTCCGTTGCCTCTCCACGTACACGATCCCTGGCCGTAAATATGTGCGAGTACGTGTTCGAAACCCCGCCCATATGTACGTACGTGGCCGTATTTATTTGCATGTGGTTGTACATAGGTGCACATGATTTAGACGCGACTCCTTGAACTACTATGTCGGGGGCTCTACTATAACACATGTCGCTACTTACTCGGCCACGGTTCATCATTGTCGTGAGCCGATCGACTAGTATGTATGTACACATTCACGACCAAATAGACAACGCTGCGCACGCTTAGACCGGGGTGGGTCCCAGCTGTTAGGGAGGATAAGGAAGCACTTCCTTGCATGACAAGATATAGCTGCTGGGTCCCAGCTGTTAGTGGAGCAGACACCATGTGTAATCCTCTTCCGATGGATGTCATTCGTTGACCACGTTGATCATGCTGCGCCAAGAGCACCAGGCGGTGGACGACATTGGGGCCTAGGAAGGAAACAACACGGAGCTAGGGAAGACACGGCAGTGGATGCCCATGCAGAGGGGAGTATGAGGGTTGACTGTTTCGGCTACAGTGTGAGGCTACCATCGCCGAAGAATCAGAGGAGGTGTGGGTGAGTAGAGGGAAGGCCTGGCCAGTGGTGGGAGTAGCGCGGGGTAGTGAGGCCTACATGGCAGCACAACTGGCCATGGGAGGTAGTAGTAGGCGGTCCCGCCGACGCTGGTTTGGGGGGCTGGAGCAAGAGGATCAGAGATTAAAGAAGTAGCACGGCTGTTGGATTAACATCCAACGGGCATAGCGGCTAGAATCATTTGTTGACTAAGTTGAGAAAGCTCTGCGTACGTGTCAACTTAGTAGACCCACAAGTCAGCCTCCAAATTTGGTGGGTCCTAGGTGTCATTAGGAGGAATAGTTTTTTTGCATAAGAAGGAGGCGCTTCCTCTCGTGTGAAGATATAGCAGGTAGATCCCAGCAGTCAGGGGGAGCAATCATTTTTTCGCGTAATAAGGAGGCACTTGCTTGCATGCGGCCTAATATGTCTCCAACTTATCTATAATTTATGAAGTATTCATGCAATTTTTACAAAAAAATTATATGTTTTTGGTATGATTCGATTAGAACTAACCCGGACTGACGTTGTTTTCAGCAGAACTACTGTGGTGTCGTTTTTTGTGCAGAAATGGAAGGTCTCGGAATGGGCTGAAAATTTACGGTGACTTTTTATGGACCAAAAAAGACCCCCGAAGCACAAGAGCTGGGCCAGGAACTGGAAGAGGAGCCCACAAGCCCTCTAGGCGCGCCCTACCCCCTAGGGAGGGTGTTCCGAGCTTGTGAGCCCCTCGGGCACCTCCTTGACGTGAGACCGACGCCAAAAATTCTTATAAATACCCAAACCTTTGAAAAGAACCCTAGATCCGATGTTCCGCTACTGCAAGCCTATGTAGCCATGAAAAATCTATCTAGGCCCTCTCCGGCACCCTACCGGAGGGACCATCATCACCGGAGGGGGCCATCATCACCATGGAGGCCAAGTACCAGAGGGAGAACCTCTCCCCATCTAGGGGGAGGGCTATGGAGGAGGAATCACAAGGGGGAGACTCTCCCCCCTCTCTCTCGGTGGCACCGGAGTGCCGCCGGGGGAACCATCGCCGTGGTGATCGTCTTCAACAACATCACCATCTTCATCACCGTCCTCATCTATTTTTAGTGGTGCACTCTCCTGCACCCTGCTGTAATCCCCTACTTGATCATGGTGCTTTATGCCACATATTATGATCCAATGACGTGTTGCCATCCTATGATGTTTTGAGTAGATTTCTTTTGTCTTTTGGGTTGATTGATGACCTGGTTTAAGTTGTATGTTTTATTTTGGTGCTTTCCTATGGTGCCTTCTGTGTCGTGCACACGTGAAGGATTCCCTCTGTAGGGTGTTGCTATATGTTCATATTCGCTTATAGTGGGTTTCTAGAGTGACAAAAGCTTAAACCTGAGTAAGGGGGTTGTTGCGTATGGGATAAAGGGGACTTGATACTTTAATGCTATGGTTGGGTTCTACCTTAATTATCTTTTGCAGTTGCGGATGCTTGCTAGAGTTCCAATCATAAGTGCATATGATCCAAGTAGAGAAAGTATGTTAGCTTATGCCTCTCACTCATATAAAATTGCAATAATGATTACCGATCTTGTTAACAATTGCCTAGGATAATTCCGCACACTGATCCATCATTATTCCACACTTGCTATTTATAGTATATAGTAATATATTCTAACTTTATGATAACAACACCTATTTATATATTTTATTTCTCCGATATCATGCAAAGCTATCCTCTTCATACCCACAACATAGTTTTATTTCTCGTTTCTAGATGAAAGCAAACACTAGGTGTACGTAGAGTTGTATCGGTGGCAGATAGGACTTGAGAGAATATTGATCTTACCTTTATCTCCTTGTGGGTTCAACACTCCAGACTTATCACTTCCATCTTTGGAAATTGCTACGATGATTCCTTGCACTTGGGGATTATCAAGCTCTTTTCTGGGGCCGTTGCCGGGGAGCAATAATGTGGGGTTGATATTCTCGTGTGTGCTTGTTTGCTTTCTTCATTAAGTAGATTTTGTTTACCTCTTGTTTTGGTTTCTTTAGTTGTGGGTGAAACGAACATTTTTTTAAAAGAATGCAACATACAAAAAAATTACTCATGGAAACAATGTAGATTTTTTCATGGAAGTTTCTAAAGAGAAGTGATTGGAAGGTTATGCATTGGAGAAGTGGGGGTCGACCTTGAACACTTGCGTCCATGCTCATGGAAACAATGTAGATTTTTTCATGGAAGTTTCTCAAAAATAATTATCCACTTGTATATATCCATTGTACTATAAAAATCATGTGCCAAGTTTTGGCTTTAGGATGATTAGATTGCTTGTTTGCTATGTTTGGTGCAAAAATAGAAACTTTGGCTGTAGTGCGTGAATTTACACTTTTATTGGAACGTAAAAGTTTCTAAATTTTTTACATAGTGTTGCTATACAAATTGTTTATTTTTTCCTAATTTTTCGGACTTTTTGGAGGTTCATAAGTATACCATGTGTTGACAGATTCTGTTTTCTATGTGTTGTTCGCTTATTTTAATGAATCTATGGGTTGTATCA
>NC_041392.1:343936295-343955993 GCF_002162155.2 Triticum dicoccoides
AACCATGCTGAAGTTGGAATACAGTAGATATAATGCTAATACAAAATTGGAATGAGTTTACAACAGTACCTAAAAGTAGTGATTTGCTATATTATACTAATGGATCTCACAAGGTTTTTTGTTAAGTTTTGTGTGGATGAAGTGTTCAAAGATCGAGGAGTTATTGATATGAGAAGAATAAGGAGAGGCAAGAGTTCAAGCTTGGGGATTCCCAAGGCAACCCAAGTAAATATTTGAAGGATACTCAAGCATCTACGCTTGGGGATGCCCCGGTTGGCATCCCATCTTTCTTCTTCAACAATTATCGGTATACCTCGTTTTTTGTTTTGTTCACATGATATGCGTCTTTTGTGTTTATTTTTCTTCTCTTTTCCTTTATGTACCAGGATAGTATGAGATAGCCCTTCATTGATTTATAGAATGCTTGATGTGCTTTAGTTAAATCTTTTGAGTATGGCTTTATAGAATGCTCTTTGTGCTTCACTTAAATCTTTTGATTATGGCTTTATAGAATGCTTCATGTGCTTCACTTATATATTTTGATCTTTGATATTGGTCAATCAATATTAAATGTAGATTACTCTATGAACTTCACTTATATATTTTAGAGTGTGAATAAAATTATCATCAAAATTGGGCTTGGGAGATTATCATTAAAATATCATACCTAGCTAAAAATGCATTAAATAAAAGCGCTTGTTGGGAGACAACGGAATATTTACCCCTACTGTTTTTGTGTGTTCTCAGGACTATGATACTGTAGTAATCATGTTTTATAGCTTTTGTTTGAATAAAGTGCCAAGTAATACCTTTGGGATGATCCATGGTGGTAGTTGATTTGATCTTGTTGAAAAACAAAAAAAATGCGCTCATTGCTGGAATTTTAAAAAATCACACAAGTGTGCTTTTGATCTGAATTTATTAAAAAAGATTGATAAACAAATTTCCTAGGTTTTCCTAATTGTTCAGAATTTTTCAAGTAAAAGAAGTAGGGTTATTGTTTAGATCATCACAGACTGTTCTGTTTTTGACAGATTCCATTTTCAATGCATAGTTTGCTTATTTTCTAGTTTCTATTTCTTATATTGCTCAATATAAATCTTAGAAATGATATGGTACAATAGGCATTGTGTTCGAACAATTATGAATCTTATCTTGATAGTACCAAAGTGAATGATTTGTCTTTATCATACTAACCCATCTCACGAAGTTCCGTTAAGTTTTGTGTGATTGAAGTTTTCATGTTTTGGGTGAGATATCGATATGAGGAGAACAAGGAGTGGAAAGATCCTAACCTTGGGGAAGCCCAAGGAACCCCAAGGTAATATTCAAGGAAGACTCAAGCGCCTAAGCTTGGGGATGCCCCAGAAGGCATCCCCTCTTTCATCTTCAAAAACTATCAATATACCTTACCCGGAGCTATATTTTTATTTGTCACATGATATGTGTTTTGCTTGGAGCGTATTTTAATTTTACTAGCTGTTTTGAATAAAATCACTAGATCTAAAATCTTGAATGAGAGAGAGTCCTCACATGGCTATTTAACTACTTGACTTCTCATTGATCTTCACTTATACCTTTTTGGAGTATTTTTTCATTTGCTCTCGTGCTTCACTTATATATTATGAGTAAATGGTTGAATGAATTGAATATCATAAATCTGAAATTATATTTGTTTTATATTCTTATTCCATGGGGAGTAGTGATTTCACATATAAGAAGTATAGGTAGTAAAATTTATTGAAAGTTAGCAAACACCGCATTGGTCACTTGAACAATTCATGAAAGAATATTGAAGGAAGAGAGATTTCACATATAAATATACTATCTTGGACATCTTCTATGATTGTGAGCCCCATTAATTATTTTCAAACTTGAGCAAATTAGCTAAAGTTGGACAAGGAAGACAACGTAATGAGTTATGTTTGGGTATATTTGTATAGAAGTTATATTGTTATGGATCATCCAACATGTGGTGGTTGCTTAGGATCTTTTGCTAGCCAAAAAATTTGTAGTATGTAGAGATACTACTTGTGCATCCAAAACCCTTAAACCCAATTTCTTGCCATGAGTGTCTACCATATCTACCTATGGATTTAATAAGATCCTTCAAGTAAGTTGTGATCGGTGCAAAAAGCAATAAAAATTGCTCCTAAATATGTATGATCTTTTATTGTAAGGGAAAATAAGCGTTGTACGAACTTGTGATGGTAAACAAATAAAAGCGACGGACTGCGTAATAAAGGTTGATATCACAAAGGGAAATACAATGTGGTGTTCCTTTGTATTAATAAGGGTATGCACATCCAAAAATAAAAAGTGCATGACAACCTCTGCTTCCCTCTGCGAAGGACTGTCTTTTACTTTCATGTATTTACTTTTATGCAAGAGTCAATAGTATTCCTTCTTAGTTCAACCTCAATTATTCTTTAGTTGGCAAACATCATGTGGTGGGGAAAGATTTGAGAATATATGGCCATTTAGATATATTTGATCATGAAATATTATTGTTGACAATTATATATATGATAAATAAGTTGGGAGGCAAAACATTAAGCCCCTATCTTTCTCTGTGTTCGACGGATGCTATTTGTTCTAAAAATATGCTTTGAGTGTTAGCTATCATGGCAGACTATATGATACTTGAGTATGTGGAATTTTGCTAAATCAAAGCTCTTACATAGACCCTTCCTAAAAATAAGAAGAATTGCAATTGTTTGGTGACTAAAAGCATAGTTTGTTAGTTTTCAAGAAACTTTACGGTCTATTCTTTAACACGTGGATAGCTTGTTACTTGATCATGATAAATTTTATGAGATGAGCTATTGTTTATGATATATAATGATGCTAAAAAGTCTTTGGAACTATCATTGATCAAATTTATGCACTATGCTAGCATTCACACTTCATAAATTATTTATTTTCTCATTTACCTACTCGAGGACGAGCAGGAATTAAGCTTGGGGATGTTGATACATCTCCAACGTATCTATAATTTATGAAGTATTCATGCCATGTTTACAATAGTTTTATATGGTTTTGGTATGATTTGATTAGAACTAACCCGGACTGACACTGTTTTCAGTAGAACTACCGTGGTGTCATTTTTTTGCAGAAATAAAAGTTCTTGGAATGGGCTGAAAATTTACGGTGATTTTAATGGACCAAAAGAGACCCTTGAAGCACAAGATCCGGGTCAAGAAGTGGACAAGGAGGCCACAAGCCCTCTAGGAGCGCCCTACCCCCCATGGAGGGTGCTTCGGGCTTGTGGGCCCCTCGAGCACCTCCTCGATGTGAGACCGACGCCAAAAATTCTTATTAATACCCAAACCTCCGAAAAGAACCCTAGATCGGAAGTTCTGCTGCCGCAAGCCTCTGTAGCCACGAAACATCTATCTAGGCCCTCTCCGACACCCTGCTGGAGGGGGACATCATCACTGGAGGCCATGGAGCAGGAAGCCGGAGGGGGCCATCATCACCGTGGAGGCCAAGGACTAGAGGGAGAACCTCTCCCCTTCTAATGGGAGGCCATGGAGGAGGAAGCACAAGGGGGATACTCTCTCCCTTCTCTCTTGGTGGCACTGGAGTGCCGTTGGGGGAACCATCGCCGCAGTGATCTTTGTAACACCCCTAGTGTCATGCTACAATAACCCTCCGTGATTAAGCAAATCATTTTGCTAAACAGGACTTGATCAAATTTGATTCAAATTTCATTTGAATTTCCACTTTGAAATCAAATTCAATTTGCAAGTGAATTTTGAAGTTGCACAAAAGTTGCTGCAAAATAGTTCACCATTTCGTAAAAATTCCATAACAAATGATTGTTAAGGAAAGCAACATCACCTCCAAGCTAAGATGGACTATAGCAATATAAAACATTTCCAAATCAGCAACTTAATTACTTTTCCATTTTATGAAAATTCGAACTAATTCAAACTTCTTCCAAACTTTTTATGGCAGTGCCAAACATTACGTTGTATTTATGTGGAGAATTCCCATATTTTACAAAAATCATTTCGGCGCCAAAATATTACAAAATCCTCTCTGTAAAAGAAAAACAGGAAAAATAAAAAGGAAAGGAAAGCCTCCCCTGCCCCATTGGACCTTAGCCCAACAGGCCGGCCTAACCCAGCCCACTTCCCATTCAGTCGTCTTCTTCACAGCTCACCCTACTGAGAGGGCGCACGCGCGCGTCGCCACCGAGCCTCCTCTGCTGGCGACACCTGAGGGGATAAGACCACCCCTCCCCCATGAACCCTAGCTACCCCACCCAGATCCGGCTGCTCGCCCCCTCGCTCTCCCCTCTCCCCTTGCTCTCTCCTACCTTACCCGAGCGCTGACATGGCTGTGCCACCATCATCCGCATAGCCACATGGCTCCCCGCGTCCAGCCACCACGTCCCCGAGATACGCCGTCCTGCGCTACGCCGTATTTGACCACAAACCCAAGCCGAGAGCCTCTGCATCATCGCCATCGACTTCATCTTCTTCCTCGGTGCCCGGAGCTTGCCATTGACGATTCGCCGCCTTTTGCTGCTACTAAGCCATCAACGGGCCTCCTTGTGCCTCCTTGATGAGCATGCGCTCCTCCTCCTCATCGCCGTTAGCTCGCTTGCGCCCCATAGCTAACCATGCCGCCATAGCCGTAGCTCGTCGCTGCCTCGCTCCGTCGTCATAGTGGCCACTGCTGCCGCATGCTGCGACCGAGCCCACCGTTCTGCTCCTGGTGCTCCCAGGAGCATAACACACACACGCACGCCCCCTCCCGTGCCCCCTAGCAACAACCCCATTGAGGCCCGAACGCAGGCGTCCGCCACGGCGATTGCCCAGTGCCCCCAAGCGACGCGGCGGGCCCCCCCCCGTTCGAACGCGCCCACCACGCCTGTTTTGCCCCCTGTAGGCGAATCCCGGCTGCCTCCGGCATTGTGCCGGCGTAGGAGAGGTCGCCGAAGCTTTTTTCGGCACCCTGCCGATGTGGCCGGCCAGGGCCACCCCGCACTCACTAACTGGTGGCCCCTAGTGGACCCGTTGACCCCCGTTGACTGGTTTGACCAGTCAATGGTGCTGACTGGGCAACCCCTAGTCGCTCACATGTGGACCGCCCACGTTTAATTAAATTAATTTGATTTAAACTATTCTGCTAATTAGTTTAGTCACTAACAGATGGGGCCCACCTGCTAATTAACCTAATTAGTTGAATTTAACTCTCTGGTTAACCCACTATGTATGACATGTGGGACCGAGCTGTTAGGTTTGACCTGAGTTAGCTAGGTTGACTGGCGACCTCATGCTGATGTCATGCTGATACAGTAAACCCTTTTTCTGAATTAGTTTAAATCTGTTAATTTCTAAGGATATTTAAATCTTTGAAAAATCATATGAAATAATCCGTAACTCCGATGAAATTTTTTTATATATGAAAATTGCTCAGAAAAATCCAACAAATCAGAATAGGCGGTCCGTTCATCTTTCCCATGCCTCTAACAATGCAAACGTGGAACCTTTACCCCTCTTTCATCTGACCAAAAATGCCAAACACCAGGAAAAACAACCATGATGTTTTCCCTCTCCGTCTACAACGTGAAGTACCGTGTTAGAACACCCCTAGCACCTCTTATCGTCATGCCATGCTTAGTGATGCATTTGCTTGCTTATATTTACTGTTTCTTCCCCCTCTTCTCTCCGGTAGACCCCGGGACCCTTCTTCCTTTGCAGCAGAGCTTACTGGCAAGAAAGACCCCTATTGATCATTTTGATATTGCCCATTCCCTTCTCTCTTATGCTTGCATTAGAAATGCTACTGCTTTTTGTATGATCCTACTTTGATGCATAGCCTATTTTTGTTACCTGCTTTCATACCTTACCTGCTTATTCTAACTGCTTAGTATAGGTTGGTTAGAGATCCATCAGTGACCCCCACCTTGTCCTAGATGCCCGCTTTATGTTCGATGACTCAATCAACGTTGTCCAGGCCCCAGACACCGCACATCACCCCCTTAGTTGTACGACTCTGCAGAGTTATTATCGAGTGCCGAAGGTGATACCTCGTTGGCACTTCTAATGTTAACCTTGTAGTGTAGCTATTCGGTCATGGTCATCGAGGGTGATCCCTCCTTCACCACACCCGATAACGACTCTGTCGTGCAACCCCTCAAGTGTGGATCATCAAGGGTGATTCCTCCAAGTCCACCTTGACGGTTACATCGAGTGGGAATCCATTGAGGGTGATTCCTCGGATTTCCCCCTTGTTGTTTCGGACACATGGTTACTTTGACTTACCACAGCACCATGATGACATCGGGTCAGCCCTGATGGGTACCCGTGAGTGATGTGAAGTCAGGTTGATCTAGAGGATACCCGCAAGTTTTCCATGAGGCGCGGTCAGGCATTCTTAGCCCTTGCCGTAAGCTCATGAGACGGGGCGACGAGACCACATATCATGGATCATTGATTGTTACCGCGCACTACCAAGACACTAACGGTTTGGATATTTGATCCGAGTAGGCCTCTAGCCTTTTTGCATTGACCACCACATGGGAATAAGTATGGGCACTCTGCATCGTATGTGTCAGCCGAAAGATCAACGGACATCAACGATGGAGCGGCACATGCCGGGTTGGACTGCGTAAGCACCTGCCTTATTTAAGGAGGTAGCTAGGTCTGCTCACCGGACACGTATGCAACATGCAAGAGTTCAAAGGGACATGGGCCCAAGACCCCTGCGCGCTTACGATGTAAACCGGCGTGCTGGCCTCTCTGATGAGCCTAGGTAGAACTTGTGGTGTGTTGATGAAAAGACCACGATGTCACCTAGAGGGGGGGTGAATACGTGTTTTAAAAACTCCTACGGATTTGGCTTTATCCTTATGCGGAAATAAACTAAGCGGATACTTTTCAAGCACAAATCCTAAATATACTAGGCTCAACTAAGTGCACCAACAACTTAATGTAAATGAGGTGAGCAAAACCAGGAAACTAAAAAAAACAAGTAAGTTACACAAACTTACTTGAGCAATATCACAAGATATGTAAGTGTATGAGAGAAGTTAGAAATTCACACTAAACACAAGATATATCAATAGTAGCAAGCATGAATTGCAGGATATAAAGTGTAGGCCTAAATAATCTCTTCAAGCAAATAGCCAACACAATATAATGAGGACAACAATAATAGTGAATGCAAGGTCAAGACACCAAAGTAAACCACAAGTAAGGAGATAGGGTTAGGGATAACCAAAGCCACGGAGACGAGGATGTATCATGATGTTCACTTCCTTGGAGGGAAGCTAGTCACCGTTTGGAGAGGTGGATGTTACCACGAAGGCACACCAACGCCACAAAGGCTCACCCTATTCCCTTGAGATATCACCACGAAGGCGATTCCCAACCACTAGTGGTGGACCTTGAGGCGGCCTCCAAACCTTCACAAACTTTCCGGGGGACAAATCACAAGTTGGTTCCTCACCAGAGCACTCCTATCGCCTAGGAGTCTCCAACCTTCAAGAGCAACAAGATCAGGGGGGAAATGCTCAAGTCTTGCTCAAATCAGAAATTGCTTTGGTCGAAAGAGAGAGGAGCAATGGGTGTATGCTGGGATGAAATCTCTCTCAAAAACTCTCACAAATCCCTCTCTCACAAATCCCACCAAAAGCAACTAATTATATGGAGGGATGGGAGAGGAGAGGAACAATGGAGGAGGTCAATAAATGAACCCTAGATCCATGCGATATTTCCCCCCAATGGATTGGAGTTTTGAGGCTTGGGGGAGGAGGATAGAGCTCAAAAAAATGGGGAAATCTCAGATCCAAAAACTCTCCCTCGATAGGGAAGAAGGGTGCTTTATATAGTGCCCCACAAAATCTGCCCGTTACACATAGAAAAAATGCAGCCCGGAACTTCTAGGCAAGCCCGAAACTTCCGGGCCCCCTATTGGACACATATGTGCAAACTTTCTGGTTAGCCCGGAACATGGCCCGGAATCTGAACGGAACTTCTGGCCCCCGGAACTTCCGGGATCCCTTTGGACCAGATATGTGCAAACTCTCTGGTTAACCCGGAACTTGCCCGGAAATTCCGAGCTGCCCGGAACTTCCGTCACCGCAGAAAACAGCGAGCATATCGAAAGTAAAACATGCATAACTTTTTCATACGAACTCCGATTTTGATGATCTTGGGCTCGTTTTGAAGCTATGTAAAAATCCCAGGTCCTCTCATAAAGAACCATAGAAGATCAACTAAAATGGAGGATGAAAAATATTCAAACGTGTTATCATATATTTGGGAAACCTATTTGGCTTTGGATTTTGTTTGGTATATAGGATAGGCTTGGAATTGTGTAGAGAAGATGTTGACTTGAGAAAATCCATCACGAAACCCTTTGATCCCCTCTTTATAATGCGGGATCCCTATAACTCAAGAATAATAAAAGAGCTATACTACATAGGTTTCGAGAAACAATTCCTGAGTGTATGTGTTTCTTTGGTGGTCATCGTTCCACAACACTAACGTCAAAGGAACTAATACCATTGACTGGAGCCTTTCACTTGAGCTTGATGTTGATGTTTCTTCTTGGCCCAAGTTGAAGGCAAGACATTGGTGAAGTCTTCAAGTAGCTCCCCCGTACACAATGTGGGAAGCTTTGCTTTGTATTCATCTTCACGTGTCCATCACATGATCATCTGCAAGCTTCAAGCATGTAATTCTCCAGACTGCCTATCTTGAACTTGCCCTTGTAAGCCATGATCATCATCACTTGATGTCATTCTCTCATGGGCACTTGAAATATTTTTCTTCATGTAAGTCCATGAAAATCACCTAGCCCACACAGACATAGAAAACACTTAGAATGGGTTAGTACGGAAAGCACAATTGACAAATTCTAACCATATCACAAGACCTCATGTCGCACATGATTTGTGCTTGTGTGTTGACCATCTTTGCATTCAATCTTCAATCTTCATATTGGTCAACATTTATCTTTGCTCCATGGTTAATCTTGATGCACAACTATATGTATATGGCATTCATCCGAAATCCATTCAATCTCCTTCTTGCATCACCCATGGAACAAACCTTCCTATATAACTTGATGTCATTGTTTCTTTATAGGAATTGTCATACATTATGAACTCTCAATGCATATATTGATGTTGATGGATTTCATCCATCAATTCATCCAATATTCTTCATGCATTGCAAATGGACTTTCCTTCAAATGTATATCTCAACGCAAACATTAGTCCATTAGGATTGTCATTTAATTACCAAAACCACACATGGGGACTATATGTACTTTCAATCTCCCCCATTTTGGTAATTGATGACAATCTCAAAAGAGGGTTTGTTAATGAATTTTAAACAAGCATGCAATTTATCCAAGGATAAATTGTATAGTTGGGTTGATTTTCATAGCATCAAGTATCACAAAGAAACTTGATGTTATCAAAACCAGTTGTACTAACATAAAAAACTACACAACCATTTCATTTTTAATAGACCACAATATATAGAGCAAGCTCCCCCACAATATATGCATGTGTGAATGAACTTCGAATTTCATATGCATATATTGGTTGATATAAACTTGGTGAAGCTTTCTCTATATACTCATTCATGCAACAAGAACATATAACTAGGGTAGACATGCATGAATGAACACAAGAACTTCAAAAATACTTATCTTAAACCCTCTAAACTTCTCCCCCATTGGCAACAAATGCTAACAAGCTACTATGATATGAAATTAAGATTAGACATGGGAGGAAAACATTCAAAAGATCCAAAGAACATATTTTGGACAATATATAGTAGGAATATCCAATGTGATCATCATGTCAAGTATGGGTCCAAAATACATTCAAAACACATGAGTGCGCATGGATATATGCAATGTATAAAAGCACTCACTTTCAACCTCCTACCGAAACCACCAAAGAGTCAAAATGAACCAAACCAAGTGGCTGACAAGGAATAAATGATACCACAGAATGATATGAACTTTCTTGTGTATAAAAGGTTCTAAGTGGGCAATTGTCAGCATGATATGCATCCACAAAGAAACTCGCATACACAAAAAGGTTGTAATTGATAATAACATGATATCCACAAGTGAATCCACTATTATACAACTTGAGCCTAGTCATAATAGCAAGGCAAGGCATGGCACAAAGCACATGGTACAAATTGATCTTATTTGCATAACCAAAGTGAAGCAAGTAATCAAAAGCTCCAACGAGCCAAAAGGATAAAAGAATATCATGATTTCGGCAAATGAGTGTTCTAAGGAAAATAGAGAAGCTCCCCATGATTTGTACACTATATAGAATTTTTTGTATTTGGATACAAGTGCACAAAATAGGATCATCACTCCCCCAAAATCAATAGGAAAATAAAACAATTGCAACCAAGCATAGATAAGAAAAGAAGCCTAGCATTTGCAAGAAACATATGGTTGAACAACATGTAAATGAGGCAACCTAATAATAGGCACAACCAAAACAATGTGTGTGAGCCACGTCAAAGCACTTGAGAAGACTAATATAAGGATGAGAATGAAGCATCACCATAGTCTAGAGTAAATGAGATACAAGGTGCAAGACATGTCCTTCTCATACACACAAGGTTAAGCAGGTCACACACACCAAGCAAATGGGTTCACAAGCTCACTAATATGCAAATTTGAAAATCAAAGCTTGTGACAACCCATGATGAAGATAGGAAATAATAGGCTTGTCAAGACAAGCACGAGGACAACAGTCCTCACCAAACATGACTGCACTAAGATGCAAAGAGGTAAGGCACGCACTCATACAACAGATGCTTCCACGGAGACACCAAAGATATAAAAAGAAAATGAAACGATAGACATGAAAGAATTAGAGATGGAACTTCTCTCATGTGTATAAGATTCTAGGTAGATGATATCCACAAAGAAGGATGTACACATGAAATAGTTACTAAAGGAAAGAATAAGATATCCAAACACGAGTCATAAAATATACTAATGAGATCTTTGCTTGAAAGCATAACACATGGCTTAATATAATCTTATTGTATATTAATGAACTCCAAACACACAACCATCAATGACATCACAACTAGCAACAAGAGATCATTGTTGGGATGCTTTGAGAAAGGAAACAAGTATTAGAGGAACGAGTCAAGAAATTCATGCCATAATGCAACCTACACAAGGTTGACCCCCATTTCTATATATATGCATGAAGTAAATACTTGCTACCGAGATAGCATTGGTATGAAGTTGCAGATCAATAAAATGTCCAAGCTTGGCTCTAATTTCCTCATAGTGCCACCATCTTAATAAATAAGCCAAGCACCCAATGCTTTTCAAATGTACCTAAAACATTTTAAGTACAATATGGTCCCTAAACTTATTGGGTCCAAAGTAGTTAGCATAACTACAACACATAGGGTAAAACCAGTTAAGTATGTGCATATCGATATGAATTTGAATTTCATGCACATCTTAGCTATTAAGAATTTGATGGAATTACCATATATATATTGGATCAAGTAAAGCAAAAGGGCATGCAAATTTACACATAGTAAATATGCATGCACAAGCCTACCAAAATCCAGGGAGATACAAATTGGAGAAATGAACAAAAAACCGTTAATACTTCCATTAACATCACTCGTCGTTCATGTTGTCCAAAATGAATCAAAGTGACAAATCAACATATGATAGCACACAAAGATCAACATATGAACCAAGGAAAACCAATGAGCATATAAGATATGCATTGCACACACACTACTAGAAAAACCCCTACTAATGGCGCACCTAATATGGCCATTAATGGCGCATCTGTGGTGCGCCATTAACAGCACGCCATTAGTAATTTTTACTAATGGCGCACCACCTGGTGCGCCATTAGTATCTGGTATACTAATGGTGCACCGCGGGTGCGCCATTAGTATAGGCCAGCGTGCGCCATTAGTATGCCTCCCAGGGGCCATGTATACACAGGTGCTTTGGCATACTAATGGCGCACCACCACTGGATGCGCCATTAGTAACCGCAGCATACTAATGGCGCACTACCCAGTGATGCGCCATTAGTATGCACTGTCATACTAATGGCGCAATGTCCTGTGATGCGCCATTAGTATGAATATTAGGTTTTTTTTATCTTTTTATTTTCTGTTTTTTGCACAGGTTACAAAATGTATAGTTTGACAAAATATAGACAGCACACATCAACAACAGATTCATCGAATACAATAGAAGATTAGTCTTTGAATACAATTCATCATATTAGTCTCCGAATACAATTCATCATATTAGTCTCCGAATTAAAAAGACCGAACAAAGATAGAACATTATATTACAAGTCTCGAGACCGCGAGTAGCGAGTTTGTCTTCACATTACAAGTCGATATCGATCATCTAAACTACCATCACATAGAAGAGAGCTGCGGTCATCACGATGAGCATCATCACGATGAAACTCGTCTTCATCCGGTTCCTCCAACGCTCCCTCCCCTCTCCCGCTAGATAGCAGGCGTATCTAGATTCGGCCTCGGCCCTAGTGGTGTACCCTTTGTAACTGTTACCGCTGAATCGGTGAACCTGTCTCCGACACTCCTCCCAGTCATCGTAGACTCCGGGAACCTTACCCTTGTACACGACATACGTCGGCATCGCTATGCACTAGCCAAACGAAACGTTAGTACCAATTCACAGACAATACATAAGCAATATATAATTATGCAACAGAACGATCGGAAGAGAAAAGGAAGACATTGATAGCATCGATTACATCTAAGTTGAACGACTCTCGAAACCAAAGAGACATACTACAAGTTCATTAAAGTTTAATTACAACATGAGCCAATCGATGTTTCAGAACTAGACAACTCGACTCAAGGGACCGGAGCATGGATGAAGCCGCCGTCTATCGTGGGAGTCATGAAAGAACGGCGTTGTCATCCTGCATTTGTAGCATTGTGTCGATGTCACTGTTGGACGGTTGATTTCTGAGGTAGAACTGCCCCGAGGTACGAAGGACATCTTGATGGATGATTTCCGCAAACTTCGACTGGATGCGAAAGAATTCTTCTCGGAGGTCCGCGTCCTGGATTGCCGACACGCTCGCGGCCCAATCTTTGAGTTTACTCAGTAGCAGAAGTTGATGATGGTCCCGTACGATCGCCCACATGTGATGGATGGCGTAGTAGGCACCCTTCTGACCGCCAGGCGGCTGCTTGACGCAGCAGAACGTCGTATTGTGGGAGAACACGTGCTTGTCGTACTTACGAATAGGCCTGGTGAAGGTGCCTCCAGATTGGGCGTAGCCGGGGAGAACATCATCAAGAACCTTCTTGACATTTGTGTAGTCTACATTCGACTGACGGTCCGGGTCAAAATACGTGGCCATGGAATATTTGGGGCTTAGGAGGATGAGCGTGCAACGTGTGTCACTGCAGAAAACACGGAATGTTAAAAGAAAAACGATCGAAAAGTAAGAATTCATATGTTACGGGCCGGTTGAGGGGAGGACTTACTCGGGAAAGTAAGGCACGAGGAAGTTATCCTTATCTTGGTTTGCCAGAATGACGCCTTCGAGGTAAGAACTCGCGACTTGCCGGTCCCCAGCGCTGCCCAAGATCTTGGCACGCATGTAGAAGGGGTCGACTATCACGATGTCCGGGGTCTTGTCGCGAATGATCCGCATCTCCATACTCAGCGAAAATAGCCGAACGAAGGTGTAGTGCAGCGGATGAAGGTTCAACATAGCGTGGATGTCATCAAAACGCAGGACGATCGTACGCCCGATGGAGTTATCCACAAAGCCCTTGCCCTCTGGCACCTTGGCCGCGAAAACCGGGTATGCCACATCCTTCTCCCTGAGATGCCGCTTCTCCAAAGCAAGAACACTGTCATGCAGACTCCGCATAGCACCGGTTGCAGCATTGAGCATATTTGTCGGTAGCATCGCCCTACCCGCCACATGCACCCTCCTTGAGATATCCTGCGGTGAAGGTGGCCCGTCCTGAGCACGGATCGTACTCGGTGCCGGCTGGCTCGCACCCTTCTTAGTCTTTCTTTTGCGTGCCTTCTTCTTCTCCTGTAATGGGACCGAGTTCTGCTCACAGACCGCCTTCTTGAGTGTGTTGGGGCTGATAATATTTCGCACCTCGCCTATCTGAGGCTCGGTGAAGTCGGCAGCTTGAGGCGTCTCCTGAGAGCTGAACGCCAGATGGCGCCTGTTGCAACTTGGCTTCTCTGCGGTACGAGCTAGATCGCACACGTCTTTTGTTGGGTTTGGTTCTTGAGAAGGAGGCCCCATGAAGTCGCCATCGTACCCATGCTCGGCAAAGTACTGATCGACGTTGCCAAATGTATCATCGTCGTCGTCGTCGTCGTTCTGATCCTGTGCCATATGCATGTTTGGATCCAGTGGCATAGGGATGTCCGGCACCGTTACGGCGGTCTTGCCATGGGGCCGACTTGGCGCCGGCACGACTGGCGGTGTTGTCTTTCGGGTGGTGTCCCCCGCCCCCAAACGAATCTGGCTCTTCGGCCAAAGCAGGGGCCAGCTCAGGCAGGCGCTGAGGGTCATCACGTCATCATCGTCGGCCCCGACGGGTCGAATCGGAGGTAACAAGTCGTCGCAGCCTGGCAGCACCCGAACCAGTTGAACCCTAAACAAGTTGGGTGGCATCTGGGTACCGTGGAACAAGGGGTTGCCCGGTTGAACGATTTTGCCCTTGGCGACATCGACCAACTCGTTGTTCACGAAGTGGAGGAGAGTGCACGGAACGTCGACGGCGCCCTGCGAAAACATGTAGGGCGTCAGGGATGCCCAGTCAAAGGCAAGGAGATAAAGTCCTCGGCCGAGAGAGGCTTAATTAGTTACCGTGATGATGGCGTCGAGCTCGGCTAATGTCGAGGCACCGCCAACGGCGGGCCTGCAGTTGACGGAGCGGCCGCTTGCTGAAGAGGTGCCGGCCGGCGTACACCCGGGTGCATTAAGCTCCCGTGCCGGCGTCGGAGACACCAATGCCGCCTCCGCCGGAGGCACCAATGGCCCCGCCATCGCATTATGCAAGTTGCTGGCCGTGAAGCTAGGAATCGGGGGCGGCCCCTGTTGGCCGCCCGCAATCCACGCACTCAACCCCCGAGATCAAGGTAGGCACAAGGGCGGTGATCGTCGCTCCGAGTCGTTGTTCCACTTGCTCTTGGACAATCTCCGGAATCCGCGCCACCTGTGCCTTGAGTTCTTGAACCTCTCGCGCCTGGCTTTCCGAGCTGGTCTTTTTCTCCTTCCGCACACCAGCGGTATAGTATGACCCCCATTTTGTCGACAAGCCTTTGCCGGCCACACGACCAGCTGACGTCGGCTTACTGAGCTTATCCTTGTTCTTCATTATATTCAACCCCCTATTTAGAGTGGTGTCCCAAGGGTTGCTCTTAGTCGACCCCGCGCTACTGCTTTCAGTCGCCTGCGGAAGGAATGTGAACCATTTAGAAATTTGGCTTCATTAATTAGAATGCAACCATATGGAGCTAATTACGCGGGGGTGTATTCCTTACCAGAACAAGCTCAAGCCGCCTGGTCTTCGGATCCGTGGTAAGCTCCTTTGTTTTCGGGTCCTTCTTGTACCGGGCCCTGACAAAGTTCCTGGTCTGCTTGTCACCGTATTTATCGAAGAGGGGCGGTAGGCCTTGCTCGGCACGGTCCGCCTCCTCCTTGTCCCATATAGGCTCCGCCACTCTGTAACCGCCGGGACCGAGTGTGTGTTCCCCTATGTTCAGCTCCCGCATTTGTTTCCCCCAGTCACTTGATTGGGAGCTTGCGGTGCTCGAGCAATTGATCTTGAAGTCGTTGTAGTCATCTTCGGTGATCGAAGGATTTTTCTCCTTGATCTTCTCATAACTCTCACCTTTCTCGATCATTCTCTTCACATTGCTTTTCCAAGTAGACAGGGCCTTGCTCATCTTCGTGAGGGCAGCATTGTTCACTTTATTCCCTTTGAGGCTTGTGTTTTCGAATTCAGCGGGGAACTTGTATCGTTCGTGCAGCTTCGTGAAGAGGAGGTGGCGCAAATTCCCTCGGTCAGGATGCCTCAGGTTCTCGGTGTTGATCGAGACGGTGCTCCGGACAATGCACCCGAGCTGAAGCGAGTACCCCTTGACTATTCGTTCGGGCGCCGTTGGATTCCTGTTGGAGTCCACTTCAGTAACTTCCTCCTTGAGGGTGCGGAGCACGATCGGGCGCCGATCCTTCCATTGCCTCTTCGGCTGGCTGCTATCTGTGCGTGCGCCGCCATCATCAGTGGTGGCATCCTCGGCGGCACCATCAGTGGTGGCATCAGTGTGGTCATCCTCGGCGGCACCATCCGTGGTCTCAGGATCGGTGGGGAAGGCGGCGGCCTCATACAAGTGAGGTTGTTCCTCCATCTCCTGGGACAGCTCCCAGAATGCCTTGCCGCCCGAACCCCCGGCCTCATCGTTGTGGGCCATGTTTCTCTCTAAATAGAAACAAAGTTTGGTCAAAAAGTTGGTTATTGTCAAGGAACAAGATCATGGTCTCATCATTTAGGGTTTGTCGACACCGAGACATCCTAAAATCTAAGCTTTTATCATTGAGGGTTTTTCGACGCCAAGGCACCCTAAAAGCCTAACTTTTCATCATTTCGGTTTTTATCGACACCGAGGCACCCTAAAAGCCATGCATTAGTCACAAGTACGCCGGGGCACTTGATCCTACTTAATTAACTACTAAGATACCCCGGCCTATGCATTAGTCACAAGTACCCCATATGTCCTATTTTTAGCAAAGTCATGCTAAAATTCACGGAAAATTTCAGCATGACCTTTGCTGAAAATAGGACATATGGAGTACCCGAATTTGCCGGAACGGAAGTTAATCGACATTCCGGCAAACTCAAGGGCCTCTCGGGGTACCTGCAAAATCATCACGACACGATGGTCGGAGACAAAACCCAGCAAACTAGCAAAATCATCACAAATTGTTTTCTGTTAAAGATGATCATCATCTTTACAAGTCTTTCTCAATGTGATCACAAGTAATTCAGAGGCATCACAAGTAATTCAGAGCATCACAAGGCATTAGTAGTTCAGTACATGAACAAGTTTTACAAACCCATATAAGAACAAGTGAATTCTAGTCCCATTGACACTCCTGGTTTTCTACAAACACCAAGTACTAGGGCACACAAAAGTTCTGAAATTTGTGTGCCTAACTGAATTAACTGAATTTTCAGTAACCGAATAAACTAAATTTTCAAAACTGCAAGAAGCCAATTAAAAAAAATCCAACAGCACTAGAACTGAGCTGATTGACAATAGTTTTGTTCACTGTTATGAAGAGAAACTTCTTCTTGTAAGAAAGGACTTCGCGTGTGGTTTGGAATATTCAGAAATCAAGTTGAAATATAAAACCATATAGAGGTAGGTATGCTACAAGTCTACAACATATATACTAATTAATCAACTGCAATCAGGAGACAGTTTCTTCTTCTAAGTCCATCTCACGGTTCGCTGAATTAAGAAAAATACATCAAAATTAGAGACTTTAGGCAAAATACATCAAAATCAGGAGACAGTTTCTTCTTCTAATTATCCAGTTTCTTAAGGCAAATGGATTGCTAGGTCAGTACCGGGACTACTATAGCATAGTCATGCTGAGCAAGAAGGTATTTGTGGAGAAGTTCATATGCCCTCACAAGGAAGCTGCACCACACCTCGCTGAAGACTATGCAACCGCTTGCAAAGGGGAAATGCCGTCTAATTTTGGAATAGCCTCAGAAAATTGGCCTAACTGGATGTTGGCTATCTTTTATAGTGTCTCTGTTACATGCCAGTTTGGTCATTGCTAACTCTTGATGTAACTGATATTTTGATTCCTGAACCCCCGATATGCTGTTGTGGTTAATCCTAAGAGAAGATTTTGAACAATGAGAAGTCCATGGATATGTTGTGTTTCTGACTTCGGTTGAGGATCATGGAAATTGGATATGTGAGTGGTCGGTGGACCAACTTTTCACTAAAAATAACAGAAGAGTCCTTTGTTTTCCACTAAAATTATCAGTGTCATCTGGTTTCATGGCAATATTTATCTAGCATGTTCCGTATTGATTTCATTGTATTTTCTGTTCCATCATATTTCAGTTAGTACTAAGGTTCTTTTTTTAGGGAACTCAGTTAGTACTCAGTTTACAGAAACGGTTCGATGTCTATCATATACAACCATTTTCCCTGTTATAAAAGACATGAAAGATCACAACAATATTGATCTGAAAAGAACAGAAAAAAAAGAGAAATAGTATGTATGCAGTGAAAAATATATATTTATTCATGAATTAGTAAAAGTTATACCTGGGTGATGAAGTGCCCACCAGTGTGGTGATTCTACCTTGCTTTCTCAGCCGTGGGTGATGAAGTGCCTCTGTTCTGTTGTGTCTGCAGTGGTCATCAGATCTGGGCTTAAGGGACAAATAGGATCAATGTATGAAGATTAATAGGATTAATGCTTCTGTTGATGTGTGTTTTATATTTGTATGGAGATGAATGAATTGGTATTAGGTTCAAATATGATCGATGGATACTCTAACTGTCCCAGAAATATTGAGTTTACTTGATCAAAATTGGAGGTTAAGATAGCTTGAATTTTTTGCTGGGATTAGACTTACGTTTTATTCAAAAATTCCAGCTAACTCTCTCTCAAACAAAAGAAAAATGAATCTAATTAGTCTGTTGTAAATTTTCTGCTGCACTTGTGCACATAAGTTATTCACCTGGTCTGTTACTGAGGAGTATCTCCATTTCATTTAACCGTCACAACCACAAATGCCAAATTTTCAACTCCTAGCAAGAAGAAAAGGAAGTTCACTTGGTTAAATGGAACCATGGTTCGCCTACCTTGAAATTGATGTACCAGGAGGCTAGGAGGATGCCTTTAGATGTTTGGTTTTGGTGAGCCACCAATAAAAGCTTGCTGATGGGATGCAAAGACTAAGGTAAAGAATTGTCAACTGTTTAAGTGAGGTAGAAGGTTATGCCTACTGTACTGCCAGCTTAAATATAATGCCTATTTCATCAAAAAGAAAAATGTAGTGCCTAAGATCCACTATCCTGAACCATCTTAGAACAATTACTGCTGTCGATATTTTTTAGTTTCAAACTTCAAAATGATAGCTATACTGTTCTGAATTTTTAGGATATCAGCAGTTGTTTGTATCTTTGAGTGTCTAATTCCAAGTCGAAATCGAGATTGTTAACTGCTGATAAGCTGAGGGTAGTACTAATCGCCATCTTTATCTCCATTTGACAAATAGAGATGAACTCCTTTCAAATTCGGGTTAGTTGAGTTGGGAGCTGTGTTCCAGTTATGTCTGATTATCTCCTGAAACCCGGATTTCAGTTTCTGATTCCCTGTGTTCCACTGGCGGTGACCATCAGGCCTCACCAGCATCATTTTGTGCATGATCAATGGTGTTCTGTTCTGATAGGGGAGTAGTAGTAGGAATGGAGAAGTAAGCAAGCACGTGAGAGGAGGCTATGGACTTGCGGAATGGAGAAGTAAGGAGGAGGTGGTCGTACCTTGGGCGTCTAGTCTAGTTCCTGCGGCGCCGTGGCGTCGAGGGAGGCGGGTCGACGGTGGTGTGGACGGGGCGGGGTCGAGGTGGGGCAGCGGCGTCGGGGCGGGGTC
>NC_041392.1:343956003-343956581 GCF_002162155.2 Triticum dicoccoides
GGGTCGAGGCGGCGTCGGCGCGGCGTCCGGGCGGCGTCCGGGCGGCGAGGAGAGGGCGAGGGAGGGAGAAGGCGAGGGCGAGGGCGAGGGCGAGGGCAGCGGCGGCGGCGGCGGTGGATCGAGAGGGAGAGAACTGGCGAGGGGGATCGGGCGAAGGGGGGCCACAATACTAATGGCGCACCTCACCGTGGTGCACCATTAGCATGTCCATACTAATGGCGCACCTCACCGTGGTGCGCCATTAGTATTTTTTTTATTTCAACTTGAGCCAAAAGGTTATGTAGTACCAGAACCTATCTATGTCAAGCCCACTCTACTAGCTCGACTGGTCAGCAGCCAATTCTCACACCAGGAGGTCCTGGGTTCGACTCCCAGGCTCCACAATTTTTTTTTAGCATTTAAAAAGCTGTTTGATACTTATTTATGTTTAAATATGTTCAAACTTGTTTAAATAATAACAGTAATATTTTTTTTATAAGACAGTAGCATTTAAAAAGCTGTTTGATACTAAATTTTTTATAAGACGGTGCGCGGGGTGCGGGGGGTCGGCGGCGGCGGTTGAGTAGGGGAATCGAGGG
>NC_041392.1:343957618-344005449 GCF_002162155.2 Triticum dicoccoides
TTTTTTTATAAGATGGTGCGCGGGGTGCGGGGGGTCGGCGGCGGCGGTTGAGTAGGGGAATCGAGGGTGCGGGGGGTCGGCGGCGGCGGCCGGTGGACTGGGGGGGGTGCTCGGCGGCGAGGGGGGCCGGATCTGGCGAGGTGGGATAGCGATCGAGATGGAGGGGGATCGAGATCGAGTGTCCATGAAATTTAAAAATATTCATGATAGTTCAAAAAGTACCCATGAAATACAATCGAGAAATGAAGGCTACGATTTAAATACAATCGATCTTAGCTAGCTATCTGTTCACAATCTTCTTGCCCTTCTTTTTCGCAAATGGAGTTCTTCTGTGGAACGGACGTCCTTTAGGTAGGGTGGTCCTGCTTCTTCTCGTGGTGTATGCTGCTACTTCATCATCGTCGTCATGTTCGATCCTCGGGTCGCCGTACTTGTCGAAGTCTTGCTCATTGGCTACTCCATCCATTCCGATGATCTTCCTTTTGCCTCTCCTCACGACAACACGACTGGGCTTTGGCGGGTCGGTAATGAAGAAGCATTGGTCCACTTGGGAAGCCAGTACCCATGGCTCATTTTTCGCGGTGACGTTTGCGCCCGCGGTCTTGGATTTGGCTTCGGGTATAACCATGGTGGTGAAATACCGGTCTTCTTTTATGACGTTCTTGGCCCATCTGACACGGAACATCGGGACCTTCTCTCCAGTGTAGCTCAGCTCCCAGATCTCCTCGATCCTTCCGTAGTATCTGTCCTTGTCGTTACCGGTGTAGGATTCCATCATTACCCCGGAGTTCTGATAACCATCGCTCTTCATGTCCTTGGCCTCGTTGTAGAATGTGTAGCCGTTGATATCGTACGCCTCATAGGTCATCAGGTTGTGCTCGGCGCCCTGTGACAAGGCGAATATGAGTTGTTCTTCCGCGGAAGAATCCTCATGTAAAGGGTACGACAGAAGCTTATGCTTGAACCAACGCGTGAAACATGAGTTGTGCTCTTTGAGTGTATCTCCGTCCGTCCTCTGTTGGCCTCTGTCATTGTACGTCTTTTTAATAAACGTTTTGTGCTCTACCACCCAAGGATCGACCACGTCTATGTGTTGTAGCGTGACTAGGTTTGCTCTTTCAAAGTCGGCGAGTCGACCCTCGAAGTCGACATGCATTTCGCGGCGACCCTCACGGTGACCCCATCCAGCGAGCCTGCCGAGGTGCCTGTTGATGGGCAGACCAACGGGGTTCCCGATGCCTAGATAATTCGTGCAGTAGGAGATGCACTCTTCAGTCAGAAAGCCCCTGGCTATGCTTCCTTCTGGACGTGACATGTTGCGAACGTATCCTTTGATGACACCATTCATCCTTTCGAACGGCATCATGCTGTGCAGGAACGTCGGCCCGAGTTGGATGATATCCTCCACTATATGGACCAGCAGATGCACCATAACGTCGAAGAATGAGGGCGGGAAGTACATCTCAAGCTCGCATAGTATCACCACGATCTCTTCCTGTAGCCTTCTGAGTTGCCTCACGCCAATCGACTTCCGAGAGATGACGTCGAAGAAGTTGCATAGGCCAAATAGCATTTCACGGACGTGCGCGTCCATGATCCCACGGATTGCAACTGGAAGTATCTGTGTCATCAGCACATGACAGTCGTGAGACTTCATCCCGCTGAACTTCTGCTTCGCTGGGTCTAGGTATCTGCTTATCTTCCCCGCGTAACCGTAAGGAAGTTTTACTCCTAGGAGGCAGGTGAAAAACTGCTCGATCTCCTCCTGACTTAGAGTGAAGCACGCGGGAGGGTAGTCATTTCTGGTCTTCTTGGCCTTTTTGCCTTTGCGACGACTTTCTGTGTCCTGCTTCGCCTCATCATCATCATCATCATCATCATCATCATCATCATCATCATCATCATCATCATCATCATCATATATAGCGTGAAGCTCCTGCCTAATGCCCATTGATTTCAAGTCTGCCCTTGCTTTCGGCCCATCTTTGGTCCTCTCTGGCATGTTGAGCAGGGTACCAAGCAGACTCTCGCACACGTTCTTCGTGATATGCATGACATCAAGGCTGTGAGGCACACGGTGGATCTTCCAGTACGGCAAGTCCCAGAAAATAGACCTCGTTTTCCATACCTTCAGCAGCGGCTCTGGCGCCTTTCGCTTCTTTCCCGGCTCTGGCGCCTTTTGCTTCTTTCCCGGCAGTGGGCAGTCTTTCCAATTTTTCAACAGCTTGTCTATTTCCTCGCCGCTCCTCGTACACGGGCGTTTTCGGGGTTTGGTTTCACCATCGAACAGATCCTTGCGTTTCCTCCACGGGTCATCATCGCGAAGCCACCTTCGATGTCCCATGAATACGGTTTTCGAAGACCCGGGATCCCTATCTAGCTGGCGATACGTTGTGTCATCCATGCACCTTACGCATCCAGAAAATCCGTGGACTACCTGCCCCGCAAGATATCCATAACCGAGATAGTCGTGCACCGTCGTGAGCAGTGCGGCTCTCATAGGGAAATATTCTTTCTCTGGGGCGTCCCACGTATTGGCTGGCGTTTTCCACAGCGTGTCAAGCTCCTCTTTCAGCAGCCCCAGATACAGATTGATGTCGTTCCCTGGTTGTTTCGGCCCTTCAATTAGCATACTCATGTGAATGTACTTCCTCTTCATGCACAACCAGGGGGGAAGGTTGTACATCCACACAAACACAGGCCAGGTGCTATGTGTGCTTCTCTGGCTGCCAAACGGATTGACTCCATCGGTGCTCGCGCTAGCATGATGTTCCTTGGATCGTTCCCAAATTCTGGGTATTCGAAGTTCAATGCTTGCCACTGGCTCGCATCCTTAGGGTGACTCAGCATCTTGTCTTTTTTATCTATCTCCGGATCATTTGCGTCATCTTCTCGCTTCTTCTCCTCCCTATCCGCGTGCCAACGCAGGAGGTTTGCTACCTTAGGATCCGCGAAATACCACTGCAGACGAGGAGTGATCGGAAAGTACCACACCACTTTTCGAGGAGCTTTCTTCCTCTTCTTGTATCGAGTGACACCGCACACCGGACATATTGTAGACTCCGCGTGCTTTTCCCGATAAATGATGCAATTGTTCATGCACACCTGGTATTTCACGTGCGGTAAATCCAGAGGACACACGATTTTCTTTGCATCCTCCAAACTGGTCGGGCACTTGTTCCCCTTGGGAAGACGTTCGTGCCAGAATGACATGTTCTCGTCGAAGCATGCGTCGGTCATTTTGTGTTTTACCTTCATCTCCAGAGCCATGAGCGTTACTTTCAGGCGGGTATCCTCGGGCCTGCATCCTTCATACAACGGAGTAACCGCGTCTAACTCAAGTTGATCCATCTTGGCTTTCTCTCGGGCGGCAGCTCTTGCGTTATCCGTCTGCTTGAGAAGCAGCTCTTGAATATGAGGGTCCTGCACCCAGCCCATCGATGGTCCAACGTCGTCTGCTCCGTCGGCATCATCATCATGTCCTGCATCTTCTACATGATGACTGTGTACAGCATCACCATCGTGATCATCTCCTGGGGATTCTTCGTCTTCTCGCCCCCCCGAGCCGCGGTGGTTGTCTTGCTGCCCTTCCTCATTTCTTGCCCGGCCCCCATGAACGACTTCATAGTCATCATCATCACCTTGCCACCGATAGCCATCCATGAAACCACGCAAGAGCAGGTGGTCCCGCACCAGCCCGGAATCCGGGTCCGCAATAAGGCTATTCAGCTTGCATCTTCGACACGGACATCTTATCTCCGTCTCGTTCTTTTGAAGCATCTCGGCCTTCGCGGACCTCAAAAACCTATTCACGATGCCTTCGGTCATCGTGCGGACCATGGTCGCCTGCGGGGTAGAGCAAAACGATATTTTAGAACCAAGAAAAAATTTGGCATGACTTTCCCTAAAAATAGGACCAAAAAGAATGCTTAATGCCAAAATTCTCGCCGAAACGGAAATGAATCAACATTCCGGCAAAATATTGGCAACTATCGCATTTCAAATACCGGTACACCTCCAAACACAATCACATATGCAACACCACAAACATATGCAACACCACGAACATACATAGATCTAGCTAGGCCATAAAAAGTGCATGTGCACATTGTTTGTAGGGAGAACAACATAAATATAGCTTCCCCCCTTACTTACCTAGCAAAACAAGGTAACTTAACCACTTAATTTGAATGAATCTATGGTGGAAATGAGGTGAAAAATAGGAGGCACCCGAGACAAGGAGGAGGCGGTGGAGAGAATGAAGTGGGGAGAAAGTGAGTGTGGGAGGAGAGGCTGTCCAAAATATCTTGTTGCTGCCCACTTACTAATGGCGCACCAGCAACAAATGCGCCATTAGTAGTCCAGGTTACTAATGGCGCACCCCCTGGCGGTGCGCCATTAGAACTTTTGCAAAAAAAGGAATAAAAGCAATAATAAAAAAAAAACATTAGTGGCGCACCTCCTGGATGGTGCGCCATTACTAGTTACAACTAGTAATGGCGCACCACCAGGGGATGCGCCATTAGTATGTTTGGACAGGCGCACTAGTTCAAAAAAAAATTGGTACTAATGGCGCACCGTGGTCAGGGTGCGCCATTAGTAGTTTCAACACTAATGGCGCATCAGAGGGTGGTGCGCCATTAGTATATACTAATGGCGCACCACTTGTCTGGTGCGCCATTAGTGTCATTTCCATCTATAGCCCTTTTCCTAGTAGTGACATACTCATAGGAATATCTCACTGAAGTATATAAATGACACTATAAACAATGAGATAAAAAACTCCCATAATCCCATACAAATCAATAAGATGAACTCAAAGAAAAAGGTATTTCGAGTTATCATTAGGTGTAGAAATCAAATAAGTACATGATCATCTATACTAACGCAAGCATAAGATGAGAGTTTAGAAATAAACACAATGCTTGGATAGAAAATTATTAACATTCAAATTAGATAGATCATCATGCAAAGCAACAACTGGAATAGCTTTAATCAAACAATTTTCCAAATATGGTTTTTAAGATAACCATTGGAAAAACCACACAAGAATGACATACGTAAACAAGGCATTGCATGCCATAGAGATATAAGATAACCTCAAATATAAATTCTAAGTAGTATTTCTTAATTATTCACATATGCAAGGATTGCAGTATGCACAAGGCATATCACTCCCCCATAATGTGATAATCCATGTATTGTCCACAAGAGGCAAATGAAATCCAACTAAGGATAATTAATGAATGAGATTTTGAGTTTCAAATGAGCTTTACATACCACATAGTAACTAGATAGTATTGCACTAATCATACTAGGTGGTATCCCACATATATACACATTTAAGATTTGCGAAATGCGTGAAACATAGCACTCCCCCATAATGTGATGTTCCATAAATATCTCAAAAGAGCCAAATAATATTCAACTAATGTAGAAATAAAGGCTCAAAAACACACACACACACACACACACACACAGAGAGACATACACACACACACACACACAAATATATGAAGTCCATTGCGACCTACGCATGCTAGATAACCCAAATCAAGCATACTAGGAGGCACAACATATGCAAGAACATGCTAGGTACAAAACCTAAACATGCAATGGACTAGTAACTTTCAATATAGAATATATAAGTACAAGTTACCACCTCGAGGAGCATTTGACTAACAAATATGATGATAATCCACTTGACTTGGCTTGGACCATAATAAATGTTGAGAATCATTTTTCTTCATGAACCAGCCAAGTCTCCAATGCGCTCCACACACCCATTGATCATATTTGAGCTTGCTGGTCCCCAACTAAATTGGGTCCTAAGAAGGTACTCACAATAGGCTTGGCAACCCAAATGGTCATATCCACTTCCAAACCCCTTTGGGCACCAACATACTTGGCAAACAAATTGCCAACATTGTCCTTCCTAAGTGAATAATTATCAGTGATAATTGGAGGCTTAGAGATGTTACCATTGGGACATGACGAGGCTATGTGTCCCTTCTTACAGCAAACATTGCAGCATGTACTCCCCCTTATCTTTTTCTTTACTTTCTCAACTTGGGGAGCACTATCTCCGTTAATCATGCGTAGAGGCCTTTCTTCATCTCGAGATTGAACATGAGGCCACTTCCCTTGTTGCTTCACACTTGAAGCCTTCTTCTTTAGTGGACAAGATCTCACATGGTGACCAACTTTCTTGCACTTGAAGCAAGTAATGTTGGCCAAATTCTTGACTTTATCTTGTTTCTTCATCATGTTATTGGACTTCTTATTGGAGATGAAGTCATGTCCACTTTTGTCTTGTGGTTCCTTTTGGACACACAAGATCACATTACCACATTTTTCCAAGTCTTTCTTCAAACTAGTGACTTGGGCCTTGAGATCATTAATTTCCACTACATGGTTAGTTCCAACAATAGAAACAAGAGGGCTAGTGGAAGTATAAACTTCATGATTACAGCAACAAGACAAGGTGAGCAAGTCATCATGAGTGGTAATAATATGAGAGGTGGATGAATTGCAAGGATTAGTACATGGCAGTAAAGCATTTAGAGTAGATGTGCTAATGTTCACATGAGACTCACAAGATTTTACCTCGGTGACCATAGCCTCATGAGCTAACTTTAGCTTACTATAAGAGATTAAAAGATCCTCATGAGTGCCTTAGAGCTTTTCATGACTTTCTTCCAATTTTCCATAATTTCTTGTTAGCAAAGCAAGTTGAGCACATAGCTCAACATTCTCCTTAAAAATTGATGCTTCACATGAAACTGAGTTAATAGCACAAACATCATTATCAATATGAGAGGAGCAAGTAGCAATTAGAGACTTCTCATGAGTTGATTGAAGCTCCTCATGAGACTTAGAGAGATCTTTAAGCTCTCCCTTGACACTATTGTGTTCAAGGAGAAGGAGCTCAAAATCCTCTTTAAGTTTACAATGAGTAACTTTAATCTCTTCTTTCGAAGACCTCAAGCCACTAAGAATTTCATGAGCCTTAGCAAGTTCATGTTCAAGTTGTTAACTTTTAGCTTGCTCGTTAAGAAATAAATCATTACGTTTTTCAAAGCAAGCAATAACATCTTGGAACCTTTTCTAAGTGTTATTTTTAGCTCTATGGAGCGTTTTCCCAATCTCATAGATATTTTGAGTCAAGTCATCATCATCATCCTCATTACAACTATCATCATTATCACTAAGACAAGATGCTACCTCGTCATTCTCTTGCCATGAGGGACATGTGAACCAAAGGGGTTGATGATGATTCTTTTGGAGAAGAGAGTTCTTCATCAATCAAGCGTGCCTCATCTTTCTTGATTTCATCTACATGGTTAGTCATAGAACAACTAGAGGAAACCAAAGCATTTCGATCATGGCAACACGGGAGAGAAAACATATCATCAGAAAATATTTCTTCACTCACCATGTCATTACCTTGTGGCACACCACATGTTGGTGAAGTGGAAGATGTGGAAGTGTCTAAGTAATCGAAGGTGCAATTAATAGAAAGCTCTTCATGATATAAAAATGTGGAGAGCTCCTCCATTAACTCCTCCCAAAGATTATTATCTTCATCAAGATTGGACCCACCATATATTTCTTCAAGTTTAGTCCAAGCCTCATGAGCTGACTTACAGGTTAATATTGACTTAAACACTTCAAATGTTATAGTTTGATGAATGGCAAGAGAAACCTCACAATCAAGAAGCATATCCTCGATAGATGGAGATGGACCACCCTTCGGAATAGAAATACCTACAAGAACAATTCACAAAGCATTTTGACCCATGGCCCAAAAGCGGCAAAGCATGTGAATTCTCCATAAGTTATAATTTGTGCCATCTAAATCAAAGGTATCATTGTGTACTAAATCACTGGTCGACATCGATACTCTCTAGGCGGTAAAGCCTAATAAAGAGAGACCTATCTCTGATACCAATTGAAAGGACCACGATGTGGCCTAGAGGGGGGTGAATAGGCGTGTTAAAAACTCCTACAGATTTGGCTTTATCCTAATGCGGAAATAAACTTAGCGGATACTTTTCAAGCACAAATCCTAAATATACTAGGCTCAACTAAGTGCACAAACAACTTAATGTAAATGAGGTCATTAAAACAAGGAAACTAACAAGAACAAGTAAGTTACACAAACTTACTTGAGCAATATCACAAGATATGTAAGTGTATGACACAAGTTAGCAATTCACACTAAACACAAGATATATCAATAGTAGCTAGTATGAATTGTGGGATATAAATGGTAGGCCTAAATAATCTCTTCAAGGAAATAGACAACACAATATAATGTGGACAACAATATATAGTAAATGCAAGGTCAAGAGACCAAAGTAAACAACAAGTAAGGAGATAGGGTTAGGGATAACCAAAGCCACGGAGACGAGATGTATCCCGATGTTCACTTCCGTGGAGGGAAGCTAGTCACTGTTTGGAGAGGTGGATCTTACCACGAAGGCACACCAACGCCATGAAGGCTCACCCTATTCTCCTTGAGATATCACCATGAAGGCGATTCCCAACCACTAGTGGTAGACCTTGAGGCGGCCTCCAAACCTTCACAAACTTTCCGGGGGACAAATCACAACTTGATTCCTCACCGGAGCACTCCTACTGCCTAGGAGTCTCCAACCTTCAAGAGTAACAAGATCAAGGGGGAAATGCTCAAGTCTTGCTCAAATCAGAAATTGCTTTGGTCGAAAGAGAGAGGAGGAGTGGGTGTATGCTGGGAGGAAATCTCTCTCAAGAACTCTCACAAATCTCTTCGGGGTCTAGCACGAGAACGCTCAAATCCCTCTCTCACAAATCCCACCAAAAGCAACTAATGCTATGGAGGGATGGGAGAGGAAAGGAACAATGGAGGAGGTAAACAAATGAACCCTAGATCCATGGGATAGTTTTCCCCCAAATGGATTGGAGTTTTGAGGCTTGGGGGAGGAGGATAGAGCTCAAAAGAATGGGGAAATCTCATATCCAAAAACTCTCCCTTGATAGGGAAGAAGGGTGCTTTATGTAGTGCTCCACCAAATCTGCCCGTTACGCATAGAAAAAAATGCAGCCCGGAACTTCTAGGCAAGCCCAAAACTTCCGGGCCCCCTATTGGACACATATGTGCAAACTTTCTGGTTAGCCCGGAACATGGCCCGGAATCTGACCGGAACTTCTGGCCCCCGGAACTTCCGGGAAGCCCGGAACTTCCTGGCTCCCTTTGGACCAGATATGTGCAAACTCTCTGGTTAACCCGGAACTTCCATCCCCGCAGAAGACAGCCAACATACCGAAAGTAAAACATGCAAAACTTTTTCATACGAACTCCGATTTTGATGATCTTGCGCTCGTTTTGAAGCTATGGAAAAACCCCAGGTTCTCACATAGAGAACCATCTAACATAAACCAAAATGGAGGATGCAAAATATTCAAAGGTGTTATCATATATTTGGGAAACCTGTTTGGCTTGGATTTTTTTTGGTATATAGGATATGAGTGGAATTGTGTAGAGAAGATGTTGACTTGAGCAAATCCATCATGAACCCCTTTGATAACATCTTAATAGTGCGGTATCCCTATAACTCAAGAATCATAAAAGAGCTATACTACATAGCTATCGTGAATCCATTCTTGAGTGTATGTGTTTCTTTTGTGGTCATCGTTCCACAACACTAATGTCAAAGGAACTAATACATTTGACTGGAGCCTTTCACTTGAGCTTGATGTTGATGTTTCTTCTTGGCTCAACTTGAAGGAAAGACATTAGTGAAGTCTTCAAGTAGCTCCCTGTACACAATATGGGAAGCTTTGCTTTGTATTCATCTTCACATGTCCATCACATGATCATCTGCAAGCTTCAAGCATATAATTCTCCAGACTGCCTATCTTGAACTTGCCCTTGTAAACCATGATCATCATCACTTGATGTCATCCTCTCATGGGCACTTGAAATATTTGTCTTGATGTAAGTCCATGAGAATCACCTATCCCACACAGACATAGAAAACACATAAAATGGGTTAGTACACAGAGCACAATTGACAAAATCTAACCATACCACAAGACCTCATGTGGCACATGATTTGTGCTTGTGTGTTGACCATCTTTGAATTCAATCTTCAATCTTCATGTTGGTCAACATTTATCTTTGCTCCATGATTAATCTTGGTGCACAACTATATGTATATGGCATTCATTCGGAATCCATTCAATATCCTTCTTGCATCACCCATGGAACAAACCTTCCTATATAACTTGATGTCATTGTTTCTTTATAGGAATTATCATTGATTATCAATTCTCAATTCATATATTTATGTTGATGGATTTCATCCATCAATTCATCCAATATTCTTCATGCATTGCAAATGGAACGTTCCTTCAAATGTATATCTCAATGCAAACATTGGTACATTACGATTGTCATTTAATTACCAAAACCACACATGGGGACTATATGTACTTTCAGTTGATCAGCCGAGGGTGGTCATGAACTGATGGTGTGTTCGGTCGGAGTTTCGATCGAGCGTGTTGGGTAAGTTTGTGCACCCCTGTAGGGAATTATTCTATCTATTCGAATATCCGTGTCCATGGTTATGGACGCTCAGAGTTGTATCCCAATCGATACAACTAGAACTTGATGCTGAGGTATGTAATGGATATGATGGATCGGGGATTGCTTTCTCGCAGGGAGTCGAGGAAGTGATCTCTGGGGCGATGTTACAACATACTAACTAATATTATAATATGCCACTCTTATCTCTTTTGATGCTGTAAGATGCTAGTCTTTGATAGGCTAGGCTTTCCCGCTTCTCTTCTGGCATTCTGCAGTTCAGTCCACAGATACAGCCCATTTCATTGATACTGATGCATACGTAGTGTAGATCATTGCTTGCGAGTACTTTGGATGAGTACTCACGGTTTCTTTTCTCCCTATTTCCCCCCTTTTCCATTCTTTCCGGATGTCACAACCAGATGTTGGAGCCCAGGAGCCAGGCGCCACCTTCAAGGGTGACTACTACTACCCCGAGGGTGCCTACTACTACGTGGAGACCACTGACGACCAGGAGTAGTTAGGAGACTCCCAGGCAGGAGGCCTCGCCTTTTCCATCCATGTTGATGTTTGTGCTAGCCTTCTTGAGGCAAACTTGTCTAACTTGTGTTTGTATTCAGATATTGTTGCTTCTGCTAACTCTGGTGTAGTCGAGCTTATGTATTCGAGCCCTCGAGGCCCTTGGCTTGTAATATAAAGCTTGTTTTATTTTAGTTTGTGTCCAAATTTGTGTTTTGATATCTTCCCGTGAGTCCCTGATCTTGATCGTACATATTTGCATATATGATTAGTGTATGATTGCATTGGTGGCGTCACAAGTTGGTATCAGAGCCGACTACCTGTAGCTATCCCCCTTCCAACTCCTTAGCCGAAGTTGAGTCTTGTCTTTGGAATTCTTTTACTAACATTGTTGTGTGGCTTACGGGCCCACATCACAATTGGGTGGTATTAGGATCTTTTATACCTCATCTTTACTCTGAGACTCTAATCTATCTTCTATTCAGGTTAAATATTTTACTAACTCTGACTTAGATTCTTGTAACTACTTTCTCCCGGAGAGTCCCTCACTCCAAATGATCGCTTGGTACACCAGAAGATTCCAAATCTGCTCTCCGGTGTTCTCTCGAGACTTTGTGCCTGTCGCTTTTGCAATTCCCTATCACCGATATATCCCTATAGATAAATACATACACATATCTTACTTACTTTCTTTCTTGGACGCTCTTGTTTTTTACAAGATACATCAAATTATTCTCCGACTTTTTAAGAATCCCTTGTGCCACTGCCTTGCTAATCTTTGTCGCATGAGTACCACTATGAATAATTCCTCACACTTACTGAGTATCTGTTCATCTCCAGTTGTTCATGTGTTTCACAAAATTCTTTGGAATACTATTTGATCGTTCGAAAATCCTTAGTAGCCTATTGCTCTTAATCTTCCCTACTTGCTTGCATTATGGTTAATTCCATATGTCTAGCAATATTCATTAAACTCCTTTGAGATTGTCATTCTTACCCCTTTTGATTCAACATGTGTGTGAATGTTCGCAATCGTCAATCGAAACTAGAATTCATCCCTTCGGCTCAGACGTCACTCCAGACATGAGCTGGTTCTCGACAAATCAAACCTTGAATAATTGTCAATCTATGTCTTTTCAACTTGCTTATCTTTTGATCAGAGCATCCGCTTCTGATCCCCTGAATTGGAAATCATAATTCCTTTGTGTTTAAGCTTTGAAATTATAAGATATTTCTAAAATCCAATGCCTCTGCATTATTTCTTCTTCTGGTTGAATAACAATACTTACATCAGCTTCGTTGTTGATCACCGGATCCATTAATGGATTATCATCCGATAGTGTCCTTCGTATTAGAAGAACCTCGTGAAGGTCTTCCCCTGATACATAATGCCTTTGGTAAATTTGTATCCTCTGCTTTTGTCAGCCATAGTCTACCTTCGAACTTGCGTCATTTATTCTTGAAATGCGTGGTATATGTTCCTAAGATGCCCCTATGGTTTGACCGTATGCCTTCCCTAATCCGTGTGAACCCAAGAGTTTTCACGATTCATACTCTTCTGACATTTTGCCAGATAAAATTTCAACACTACAACTTCATCGAATGCGAGAAGTGAATGAAAGGTTATGCATTGGAGAACTGGGACTCGACCTTGAACCTTGTTTTCATGACCATGGAAATGATGTAGATGTTATCATGGAAGCTTCTCGTAACAATAATTGTCCCCATGGTATAAATTTATCTCATATCTATGATTTATCTTTCGCAATCGTGGTTTCGACCATATTGTTCTTCTTTGATCCCATTTCTCAGACAAGTTAAAGTACTTGTCTTTTGTAGATCAGTTCACCGGTCCAACCTCTATCCTGATCTACCTTCAAGTTTTACCCTCTGGTATCTCGAGAATATCATGGAACTACATTACTTCTTATGAGTTCTTCATCAACTATTAATTCTCGCCGATTCCAATTTTCCCCGGGTTCTGAGCTGTTATCCACTCCAGGACACCGATAAGTGAATTGATTCCACACCCCGGTTCAACAACTTCTAGTAATCTTCATTGCTACATCATGATCGTCATGCTAAAGCTTGACCGTGCTACCTATGTCCTTCGTCCCAAGAACACAAAGACGACAGTGCGCTAAACTACATCGAACTTTCAACATCATATTGATTGTTTTGAAAAGCAATTTCAATTCTAAGCTTGCAATCCTATTTGTGGTTCCGGTAACTTCTCGCTTCACCCTTCCTTTTGCTTGATGTTGTCGATGATCGATTACATGTTCGAGAAACCTCCCGACAAATGTGTCGTGATCATCATCAACATTCTGAACTCTTCTAGGATATCAATCGAATTCGTGATGAGAAATACCATCCTTGCCCCCTCGATGAATTGTTGCTAAGCCCGTGGGCTCCATACTCATCTTTTCCTTGCTCAAATTGTACGACTTATTTTATAAGTTGTTTCCGATGGATCCTATGTGTATCCAAAGACGAACCTTTCATTGATGACCATGTTAGTGCTATCCCGAAGAACGACTGTGGTACTTCGTTCATCAACAAGAACATTGGAAGCACAATGTCAAGTGTTTCCCTTGCCCATTTACAAACATTGCTGAATGGGTAACATCATGAATTCCCTCACCCCTTTACCTAATTGGTTATCTACTTGCTATCCGGTCATGAATGGGAAAGGTATACTCTTGATACTCTGGTATAATTTCCATTGTTTTGTTTGACCTTCCCTGTAATTTGACTTACCTAAGCAATGATATTTCCCTGCTTATGTAAACACCTCGATGTACAAATCTGTCAGTAAGACCCTATTGCTATTGTTAATGACATTCCGGTAACCACTGATGGACAAGAACTTTGCCTATTGGTCTGCCTTGTTTCAACGAGTAGGAAAATGGTTCTCTTCGTCCCTCGCCCTTGGTACCAACGTTGTTGCCAACATAACTAGCAGGCCTTGCTATCATGACCATGCAAAATGTCAGTACCCTTCCTACTTTTAACCCACATGGTGGGCCCATAACCCACATTTTCACAGGATCAAAACCCGACTCTTTTGTACATCCTTGATTCCGAAGTATCCTTTGTACTTGACTTTGTACTTAATTCATGAGCCACCATCCTAGAGATGATATTTATAGTATCAAATGCAATATTTGTTTTCATCGCTCTGAACCCCTTTCACCTTCTGATTAGGCATCGAATGCTTGCTTGCCCATTCGAAACTTCTCATGGTACCTTCTTACTTTGCTCTCAATATTTCTTAAGCTTCAATTCAAGAGTTACTTTCTCCCACCTGCCCTAATGTTATCTACAAGACAAGCAACCTTGTAGGGGTCCATTCTTCCAAAGTTAACCCTTGTCCCTTCGTAAGTACGATGAAGATCCGGAAGGAAGAACGTCAACATCATCATCATACATCGATGCAGAGAAATGAAGACATCAACGAAAGGGATCTGATGTTGAGCATCCCACGGTCATCCCCATGAACACTACCTCGACTATCCAAGCTCCAAGTGGACCCATGACAAGAGCAAGAGCTCGTGCTATTCAATTTGAGGTGACATCACTCCTACTATTGTTTCCCTTCCCTTCGAGTGAGACATGGCTACTGCCTAAGTCTGGAATGATGTGTGTGATCAGGTACAACGCACAAGCCACGGAACCGAGAGATGATGATGAAGAAGAGACAGTCATCAACTCTCTGTCCAGCCCGGAACTTCCGGCCAGAGCCCGGAGCTTCAGGCCCTCAGAATCTCCGGCCGACCCGGAGCTTCCGGCGCCCGATGACCCAGACCAGCCCAGGCGTGCCAACGCTCTAGTTAGCCCGGAACTAGCCTGAAACCTAGCCCAGAACTTCCGGTCCCCCGACACCAGCCCAGCTTCTCCCGTGCCAACTCTCTGGATAGGACATACCCTCCCCGGAACCTACCCGGAACCTCCGGCACCGGACCTTGCGGCGTCGCCCGGAACTTCCGGCCCTTCCTGCGTGCAGTGACTTGGGCCGAGGCCCGTGTACCCTTTCGCCCCAGAGACTATATATACTCTTCTCCTATCTTAGTATTAGGGTTATCAAAGTAGTAGCTCATTAGAGAAGCTTTTTCTCTCCACATGATCCCCTTCTCCAACGGAGTTCACGGCCTCTACGAAGAAGATCCCCTAAGTGGATTCAAGACCCCTCACAGGAAGACCCCTCAAGACCTCCTCACGGAGAAGAACGGGCTACTTCTGTCGTCCCTTGTTGTTCATGGATCTTATATCTCTTTGTGTTTCGAGGATCTAGCATATGTGTAACCGGATCTTGTTGGTTTGAGTGATTTCTCCCGTGTTATCCCTGTGTTTCCCTTGTGATTTCCCCTTGTGTTCCTCGTGTTCTTCGCGGGATCCGCTCCTTTTGTGAAAGATCAGGCACCTAGGGTTCTACCCTACATCATCTTGGTATCATGAGCCATGTTGATCATGATTTCGGAGCCTCCCTCTTTGTTTTCTAGCCTAATTTTGTTGTGATTCATCCAAATTTTGAAAATCCCCACAAAAATAGCCCTCCCAATTTTTTTGTGATTTGTTGGTGTGATGAAGTTTTGTTGGATTTGATCCGTGGATTTCGTGTGTGGCACGTAGATCTAGCTTCCCCACCCTTCCATCCACCAAATTTTTTCTTTTCCCCCTAGGATTTGGGTTTTCCCGAAGTTTTTCCGACCAATTCCATGATCCCCAATTTCATGTTCTTGTAGAATCGCGACCCCCGGACCTTCCGGCCCGCCCAGAACTTCTGGACCCCGGACCTTCCGTCTTGCCGGAAATTTCGGCCTAGACAGAAAGTCTGCACATCTTGGACAACTTCCACTACTTCAACAACTCGGGCTACGGTGTGACGAAATCTTCGCAAACGTACTGAAGACCGTGCACTATGACACCGACCACTTCAGAATCATTTGTCCTTGCTTACACTCGACAAACCCTCCACGGTAATCTCGACGACACATCGTCTACTCCTTGCCATTTCATTGATAACCCCATAGCCTTCCTTTTGCATCACTTACCCATCGAGACTAGCCATTGAGTATTGCCGGAAATGTCACTTATGCACATTAGTGATCATCATCTCGTTGCATATCTCATATCATCAATGGTATCCATATCTTGATCTCATCTCTTGTGCCACAAGGTCGTCATAACATATACACAATTGCTATCTTGGTTAATCATAATTTTGCATGAGAAAGAGCTCAAAAGAGAAAGATCCAAACAAGCTTTTAAGAAAAAGAGAAAAGATAAGCAAAGAGCTTTTAAGCAAGAACCATAGCATCATACTACATTAAGATTGTCATACTCGATCATCTTGGATCATATCATCGTAATACCGTACACATAGCATACTTGGGATAGAAGTCATTGCATTTTTTCTTTATAGATTGTGCACGAGTTTCGTATTCGCCTATTGTGCAATCATGCTAGCATATCTCTAGAGTTGTGCAACAAGAGCATTTTTATGGATTCCACATTTTGTCTCATTCCTTGTTTGCATGACCCCATTTATCTTTCCGTGTGTGTGTTTCCGTGTACCATATCTTGATATTGGTCTGCTTGTTGCATTGCGAATTTGCGAATCTTTTCCAGCATTATTGAGTCTCACTAACAATTGCATCAATTTTGTGCCACCATCCTAACCGAGCTCCACTATAAGATTTATTTGTGTAGGTGTGAGAACTGACAAGAATTGGTACCAATTGTGCTACTTCATTGTTACATCATTGACTGATCTTTGATCCACCCTCAACATCGGTCAAGGTACATTTGGTATAAGTTCTTCTCTTTCTCCCACTCATATATTTTCTTGGAATGATGGATAGGCCTAGTTCTTCTACCAACCCATTCTTCATCCAGCAAGACGACGACCTGGACAAGTATGTCTCCAAGAACCACCTCTTTGGTGCACAACAAGATTCGCATCAAGAACAACAAGCATTGAGTGACCGCATCAACAACCTCGCCACTGACTTGCGACTCTCCGAGCAACGTACAAGAGATTACTTTGACAACAAGCTCGACAAACAAAAATAAGAAAGCAATGCAAGAATGGATGAGATTCGTTCCTTGTTGGTCAACCGCTCCTCCACCACTTCGTCATACTCAAGATGGAGCCACTCAAGTAGACACTCTTCTGACAACTCAAGTACACTGACATCGAGCACTCTTTGTCGAGCCGCGCGTCAAGACTGTCAAGCAACTCACATTCCTCTACGCGAATCGATCCTCAAGAGCAAGTTCGAGTGCAAGAACACCAACATCACCAAAATCAAGCTACCCTTGCGCAAGCGCAAGAACGACAACATCTACATCAACAGTAGGAAGAGAGAGCGCGATAACACTAAGAAAATCAAGATGCTGAGGCACAAAGTCAAGAACAACTGTGGCGAGAAGCTCAAGCACTTGAGGCACAACATGCACTCCATGATACAAGTCGCGCCGTTGCCGCACGCAATCGTCATAGGCGCGAGCAAGAAGAAGCACTTCGCGATGAAGTTCAAGAGAGGATTTATCAATCACATGTGCATCATAAAGTTCCTCAAGCTCCTCCACAAGCTAGACAAGCTCATCCACAAGCTTGACAAGAACCCCAAATTCACCACGAGCAAGAAGACAATGGAAATCCTCCACGACAAATGCAAGTTGAGGGAGACAATCCTCCTTGTCAAGGACGTCATCACCCTCGACCCCAACACAATGAAGAGCAACACTACGGCAAGCTAAAGTTCACCATGCCCAAGTTCACCGGAAGCAATGATCCTGAAGAATACCTTTCATGGGCATTGAAGGTCGACAAAATCTTTTGTTTGCACAACTATGAGGAAGAGAAGAAGATTGCCATGGCATCCCTTGAATTCCAAGACTATCTACTCATATGGTGGGAACAAGTCACTGAGCGCCGTGAGGCAAGAGGTGAACCACCCATCACTATTTGGGCGCAAAAGAAGGATATCATGAGAGCACATTTTGTACCAACCTACTACAACCGCGACCTCTTCAAGAAACTCCAACTCCTCAAGCAAGGAAGACAAAGCGTTGAAGAATACTACAAGGAAATGGAGATTGCCATGATATGAGCCAATGTCATGGAAGATGATGAGCAAACTATGGCACGTTTCTTGAATGGACTCAATCACCCTATCAAGAAGATCGCCGACTTCGAACCTTACTCCAACCTCATCGAGCTAGTGCACCAAGCCACCAAGGCAGAGCAACAAGTGCAAGATGACTTCAAGTATGTGAAGTTTTCTTCCAAGTCCTATGGGTTCTGCAACAACCAAGCTTCAACGACCACAACACCTTCTACAAGCAACGGCGACAAGTCAAGTTACAAGAAAACTTCGATAACCTCAAGTCGTCCTCCTACTACAAGAAATCTCAAGCCAAGAGCTTCATCATATCTACTCCAACCGATAAGACCACCAGGACAAGTTAAATCAAGTGCATCACATGCAGCGGCCAAGGCCACATGTCCTTTGAATGTACGAACAAGCACTCCATGATCCTCAACGACGACGGAACATATGACTCCATGAGAAAAGAGGAGATGGAAGCCCTTGTGCAAGTGGCCATGCACCGGCGCGTGAACGAATATGAAGATGATCAAGTCTTTTGTGACGAAGATTCGAGCCCCTCTCTCTTTGTATCTAAGGTCTTGACACTTCAACATTAACAAGACGAAGACCAAAGATGCCATATCTTCCACACCAAAGCCGGCATCAATGGAAGGTCCGTGAAGGTCATCATCAATGAAGGGAGTTGCCATAACATGGAAAGTGAGGAACTATGCTCCAAGCTCCAATTAGTCAAGATGAAGCACCCACATCCTTACAAGGTCCAATGGCTAAGCGACTCCGGCACTATCCAAGTCGAGCATATGGTGCAAGTTTCCTTCAAGATCGGAGCATACAAAGACACTTTGGAGTGTGATGTCATTCCGATGTCCGTGTGCCACCTCCTTCTTGGATGACCATGGCAATTTGACCGAGGTGTCATCCACAACGGGCAAACGAATCACTATAGCTTCAAGATGAAGGGAAAGGAGTAGGTCTATGTCCTTTGTGTCCTAGCCAAGTGATCGCCGACAAGCAAGCCACCAATCATGGAGATAACAGTGAGAGAGCGAACCACCAAAATGAGAGTGAGCGCCACAAGCCCAAATTGAGTGCCTCCATGATGAGCGACCAAAATAACTTAGTCCTATTTGCCACAAAAAGTGAGATAAGACATGTGTGTGAGAACCCATCAGGTGTCATGCACTATGTCCTTCTATGCAAGGACGAGGCACCACAAACTAACATCTCTCACAATCTACCTTTAGTGTTATCATATGTATTACATGCATTCCAAGATGTATTCCCTGATGAGGTACCACCGGGTCTACCTCCACAACGAGGCATCGAACACCGCATCGACCTCATCCCTGGGGCACCTCTTCCTAACAAGGCTCCATACCGCGTCAACCCTGAGGAAACTAAGGAGATCTGACGGTAAGTACAACACCTCATCGACAACGGACAAGTACGTGAAAGCTTGAGCCCTTGTGCCGTCCCGGTAATCCTTGTTCCCAAGAAAGATGGTACATATCGCATGTGTTCCGATTGTCGTCCTATCAATGCAATTACCGTGCGTTACGGTTACCCCATTACACGTCTAGATGATATGCTAGATGTGTTTGGCGGAGCCACAATTTTCTCTAAGATTGATCTTAAAAGTAGCTACTATCAAATATGCATCCAAAAAGGTGATGAATGGTAAACCGCATTTAATACCAAATTTGGCTTATATGAATGGCTTGTTATGCCAATGGGTTTATCTGAAGCACCCGGTACTTTCACGCGACTCATGCATTTTGTTCTTCAACCCTGTATTGACGTATTTGTTGTGGTCTATTTTGACGATATCCTTGTCTTTAGCAAATCTCTTAAAGATCATGTCACCCATCTTATAACCGTGTTGCAAACCCTTAGGAAAGAGCACCTTTATGCTAATATGGACAAATGCCTTTTTGGTGTTAATAAGCTTGTTTTCTTTGGTTTTGTAGTATCTTCTAAGGGTGTTCAAGTAGACGAATCTAAGATCAATGCTATTAAAACTTGGCCCTAACCAACAAATTTGCAACAAGTGCGAAGTTTCCTTGGTTTAACCAGTTTTTACCATAGATTTGTAAAGGATTTTTGCACCATTGCTTTACCTTTACATGCTTTGAGTAAGAAGAATGCACCCTTTGTTTGGGGACCATCTCAAGATGCGACATTCAATGAGCTCAAGAATTTACTTACACATGCTCCTTTGCTTGCTTTGCCCAACTTTGATAAACCTTTTGAGATACATTGCGATGCTAGTGGTTATGGCATAGGAGATATGTTAAGGTAAGAGAGGCGCCCCATAGCCTAATTATTGAAAAACTTTTCAGAGCGCAACTCAATTATCCCATCTATGACAAAGAGCTATATGCTTTAGTGAGAGTATTGCATGTTTGGGAGCATTACCTCGGCCCTCATGAGTTCATTCTTCACACCGATCATGAAACACTTAAGTACCATAAGGGTCAAACTAAATTGAACAAGCATCATGCTAAGTTGAGTGAATTCATTGAGTCATTTCCTTATGTCATCAAGTATATCAAAGGTAAGGAAAATGTAGTCGCGGATGCTCTTTCCCGCATATGCATGCTTGTTACCCAACTTGAATTGAATGTCATTGGCATTGAGCACATAAAAGACTTGTATACGCATGATCCGACTTTTGCTATTCCATATGCTAAATGTTTGACGCATACATCTTGGGAGCGATATTACATCAAAGATGATTATCTTATGAGAGCTAACAAACTATGTATTCCCGAGTCTTCTCTTCGTTTGGTGCTTTTGCAAGAATCTCATGGAGGAGGACTAATGGGACACTTTGGACGCGACAAGACATTCACTACGCTCTCAAAGAAGTATTTTTGGCCCAAGATGTTCCAAGACATCTCACGCATCACCAACCGTTGCTCTATAGGTCGCAAAGCTATGTCTAAAGCTCAATCCCATGGTCTCTATATGCCACTTCCTATTCCATATCACCCATGGGAAGATATTAGCATGTATTTTGTGCTTGGTTTGCCTCGACCTAGAAATGGCAAAGATTCTGTGTTTGTTGTTGTGGACCGATTCTCTAAGATGGCTCATTTCATTCCTTGCAACAATATAGACAATGCTTCACATGTTGCACATCTCTTTTGTAGGGAAATCTCACGCCTCCATGGAGTTCCAAAGACTATTGTCTCGGACCATGATGTCATGTTCTTGAGCTACTTTTGGAAGACTCTATGCGCCAAGCTCAGAATCAAGCTCTTGTTCCCCTCAGCATACCATCCTCAAACCGTGCCAAACGGAGGTGACGAATGGATCACTTTCCACTCTACTTCATGTTGATCAAGAAGAACATCAAGGAGTGGGAGGAGTGTCTACCCTGTTGGAAATGATAATTGTCTATTGTTCATGCTATAATTGTATTAACCAGAAACCGTAATAAAGTGTGAATACATAGACCACGACATGTCCCTAGTAAGCCTATAGTTGACTAGCTCGTTGATCAATAGATGGCGATGGTTTCTTGACCATGGACATTGGATGTCGTTGATAATGGGATCACATCATTAGGAGAATGATGTGATGGACAAGACCCAATCCTAAGCATAGCAAAAGATCGTGTAGTTCGTTTGCTAGATCTTTTCTAATGTCAAGTATCATTTCCTTAGACCATGAGATTGCGCAACTCCCGGATTCCATAGGAGTGCTTTGGGTGTATCAAACATCACAATGTAACTGGGTGGCTATAAAGGTGCACTACAAGTGTCGGTGGGAAACGACACCTATGGGATCACAAGAATCCCTACTGCGGTTGCGGGGCGCGGAGTTCAGAGAAGAGCGGGTCTAATAGAGAGCACGTGGTTCGTTTATCCAGGTTCGTGCCGCGAGGATGCGTAAAACCCTAGTCCTGCTTTGGTGGATGTATTCTGAGTTCTCGAACTAGCTACGGGGTGTAACGAGCTCCAAAAAGCTGAATCCCTCCCCACGTCGCCTTGGGCCTCCTTTAATAGAAAAAGGGGTTGCCACAGTGGCACACAAGAGGTGGAAAGGCAACAGTGTTGCGAGGTTATCCTGGTATTACAGGACAAAGCGCATTAAATGGGAGGCTTAGGTGTCCCTCCACTTTATCGGGGGCGGGGGCGAGGCTCGTCGCGTCCGTCGCCGCTCCTCCAAGCTTTGACACGCGCCCTGGCCAGCGATGCATGCGGTGCCATGTAGGTAGGCAGGCAACTAAGGTGGCGCGATGGTGGAGTCTCCACAAAGGGCTGCATGTCACCACGCAGGGCCTGCCCAGCTGGTTGGGTCGGCAGCTGCATGCAAACGGTGGCGTAGACTTGGCTGGTGTGGGTCTGACGGTGGCCCTGCTGGTGCGCTTGGCGAGGGCCTTGCCGGGTGGCCCGGCAAGGGTCTTTCCGTGGCGTGCAGCCGTCCCCGGCAAGGATCTTGCCAGGGGTCTTGTGGGTTTCTTCGGTGAGGATGGCTGCCTTCCTATCCTCATTTGACCTTGACTTTTCTTTGTCTTCACGAAGATCTGCATGCCAGCAAAGAGGTGCCTCCTGAGCCCTATCCAATGCATTTGTTGAGTGTTGGTGGGCTTGAGGGTGGCTCACTCGGCTGGCGTGGGCGAGTTGCCCCGGCAAGGGTCCTTGCCGGGGAAACCTGCTTTGCCCATCTGATCTTTGTGGCCTTGGTCCTTGTCGTTGCTTTGCTTCATCTTGGGCTTCGATCTTACCTTGGCTTACCTCCCTTGCTCTGCTCGGTGTGGTCACGGGCGCGGCTCTGACATCCCGTGCACAAGTAAAGGGGTACAAAAATGTGCCCCTATTTTTGTAGACCAACAGGAGCCCCGGGACCTGGGCCACACATAAGCGCGACACGTTGTTGGGTCAGGCCCAAAACGGTGCGCGGGCAGGCGGGGCGGTTTTTACCGCGGTAAGGTTTTTCGCGCGCTGTGCTTCCCACGACCCGCGCGCACGGCGCGGGGTGGAGGGCCGTGCGTGACATGGGCGGCATGCGTGGGGCGGTTTTCACACGCATGCACCACATCGCAGTAAAGAGGCGGCTCGCGCCTTCCCCGTAAAGGGAAGGAGGCATGGAGGCGCGGCTCATTTACTGGATGAGTCTTCAAGGCGTCCACTCCCTCGATCACAGGGTGGGGAGTGGTTGCCTCACCCGTCCCCTCGGTTATGCACCATCTGCCACGCGTCTTTCATGCGCTCGGGGTGGCAGACGTTGGAGGCGGGAAGCTGGGCCGTCGCTGGTTGGGGCAGCGGGTCGGTCTTGGTTCCCTGTGCCTCCCCTGTCTTGATTGGCCGAGCGGGGCGGCCAAGCCCCAACCCCGTTCCTTTATAAAGAGGGGGATGGCACACCGCATTCTTCCATCTTCTACCTTCCTTTGCTTCCGCTCCTTCCTTTCATTCACCATGGAGAAAGGGAATCCCGGTCCTTCAACGGTGGCGGTGAGGGTTGCCGCTCGACAACGCGTCCCTCCTCCCCTGAGCCCGTGTTGGCAGAGCCGACCGCGAGGGGAAGGGGGAGGGGTCGAGGCCGTGGGAGAGGCCAGGGTAGAGGGCGTAGCGCTCGGGGAAGAGGAGGACGGGGCATCAGATCAGCCTCTCCTCTGCCAGCAGTTCCTCCTCCGATGGAGGGCCATGCCGGGGAGAACCCCTGCGAATTCTTCGTCAGGCTGCGCCAGCCACCGCGCCGTCGCCTTCGCCCCCAGCTCCATTCGCGCGGGAGATGGAGCTGGATCCGCCGCAGGCGTTGCAGTTGCATATGAGGGGCTGCGGGAACGGCGGCACATGGGCCGACGTCGAGTTCCCCGCCCCTCACGTCATGTATCTCCACCGAGGGTGGAAGACCTTCGCTCGCCTCCATAGCTTGACGATGGGCTCACTCCCCATTTCAAACTAATGGGGGGTGGCCTCCTCTCTGTCAAGATCTTCGGGCACTTCGAGACTCGCGTAAGGTGTTGCGTGGAGAGCTCTTCTGACGACGAAGACTCCTCCCTGAGCAAGAGTGACGAGGAGGACAACGGCAGCGACGACGAGGCTAGCGGGCGGCAGGATGACGGGTCCGATTAGGCATCGGGCGCCGCTCTGAGCGGCACTGGTGACCCCATCATCCGCATCGCCGGCTCCTTGAACTTCTTGGGGTCATCTCCTTGGGCGGCTGGCATTGGGAGGCTGCGAAAGAGAAAGAGGGCGGGCGGCAAGGCCGTCAAGTCGGAGTACGCGGGCACCGACGCCTTTGTCACGTACCGGCGTCCTGCCGCCTCGTCTTCGAGCTCTGCCTCCGGCGCTGCCATCACCATCCAGCTCTTGGACGGCCACCAAGATGTCCCCTTGGTGTTTTCTGCCACTCGTAGCTCGGCTAGGAACCCCTTTTTCCCTTCTGCTTTCTTGTTCCATTTCCTGAGGAGAGGGACAAGAAAAGGGACTACGGGCATCTTATCTCTTTTTAGTCTTGTAAGCCTTCAGGCCTTTGTTAACTTCAGAAATTGTAATCCCCTTGTTCATGTTTTTCATTTTGTATGAACTGTACCTGTACGGGATGTTTTTTAATGAAAAAGGGATGTTTGCTGGGTTTTTCGTTCGCAGGTAAAACAAACGACAAGGAGTAAATCCTTGTTACCTTTAAGATAAACGTTTTCTCGCCCGGCAATAGGCCTTGTCGTCCCCCCACTCCGCTCGATCTTTCTCACGCCCTTGGCGGAGGCAGGGATGAGGTGGGCTTAGGCTCCTCGTTTCATTTCCTTGCTGCCGCAACTACGACAAAACTCGGTCCCAGGAAACGAGACCTAGGGCCCGAAATGATGGGAGCACGGGAGCCTAAGGATAAAACGTGGTTTCACATACCTCAGTTCATAACGAAATGCATGATAAGGGATAGAGAACTTATCTAAATCTGCAGCCCCCGGCAACCTTGGCTTGCCGCGGGTGGATCTTTGCTCTTGTAGCCCCCGGCAATACTGGCTTGCAGGGGTCCGGACGCCGGTCCGTCCCCTTCCTTCCAAAGCAGCTCGGCAAGGATACTCATGTGTCCTGTGAACTGAAGAAGACAGAGAAGAACAGAGAGACGCGCACTCGACCTCTAAGCTAGGGGTTAGCCGCCGCTAAGCACTATCAACCATAACGAAGGGCAAGACTCGACCTAGCATGCATGCTATAACTTAGGGCGCCAGCGCTTCATTTATTTATGCTCAGGGTCTGCGCCTGGCTTTGTACAGTGGGTCACATGCCTTGTCGGCAAAGATCATACAAAAGGTGGCTTGCCGGGAGGCCCGACAAGCCGCACCTTATGGCTAAAACTTGCGAAGATGCTCGATGTTACAGGAGTTGCTCACTGGTATGGTATCCTCGGTCTCCAGGCGGACTGCGCCCGTCCTGGTGACTCGTATTACCCGATAAGGGCCTTCCCACTTTGGCGTCAACTTGTTGGAATTCTTGGCAGACTGAACGTGCCGAAGAACAAGGTCTCCTTCCTCAAGTCTTCGGGCATGAACCTTGCGGCTATGGTAGTGGTGCAAGGCTCGCGGGTAGCATGCCGCTCTTACAGCCGCCCGAAGACGATCTTCCTCAAGGAGTGTCGCGTCATCTTGGCTCAACGGTTCTTGCTCAAGCTCATCATAAGCGAGCACTCGAGGTGACCCGTGTATGAGTTCCATGGGGAGAACTGCTTCTGCCCCGTATACCAGGGCAAAAGGTGTCTGGCCGGTGGCTCGATTTGGCGTCGTTCTGATCGACCAAAGAACCGCCGGTAACTCATCAATCTAGCGCCTTCTACTCTTGTGCAGCCTGTCAAAGGTCTTCGTTCTCAAGCCTCGCAACACTTCAGCATTTGCCCTCTCCACTTGGCCGTTGCTCCGTGGATGTGCCACGGAAGCAAAATAGACCTTGCTGCCGAGGTCTCGGATGTACTGCATGAAGGTGTGGCTTGTGAACTGCGTGCCGTTGTCGGTGATGACTCTGTTTGGCACACCAAAACGGCAGACCAGTCCTTTGAAGAATTTGACGGCTGACTGAGCAGTCACCTTTCTCACTGCTTCCACCTCTGGCCACTTTGTGAACTTGTCGATTGCAACATACAAGTACTCAAAGCCCCCGATAGCGCGGGGGAAAGGGCCCAGTATATCGAGCCCCCATACCGAGAATGGACAGGAGAGAGGGATTGTCTGAAGGGCATGAGCTGGTTGATGAAGCTTCTTTGAATGGAACTGGCACGCTTCACACTTGGTGACTAGTGTCGTCGCATCTTGGAGGGTGGTGGGCTAGAAGAAACCTTGCCGAGACGCCTTTCTGGCAAGGGCCCTTGACCCTATGTGGGAGCCACATATGCCTCCATGTATCTCTGCCAATAGCTCTAGTCCTTCCTCTCAAGGGATGCACTTGAGTTTCACACCCTTCGGCCTCCTCCGGTACAGGACGTCATCGACGAACTGGTATAGGGCGGACCGATGGGCTACTCTTTCCGCTTCTTCCTGATCCTTAGGAAGCTCCCCTATGTGGAGGAATTGGACGGTGTGCTGCGCCCATGCCGGAGCCCGACGCTCGACGGCAAGGACCAAAGGCATCTCTTCTGCCATGGGAGCGACTGCATCCATGGCCAGGGCCTGACGCCTCGCCGGAGCCAGCTGCCCTTGGGCAGACTCAGCGCTCGCGGCAGCACCCTTGCCGGCAGCCCCTGGGGGCTCAGTAGGAAAGTATTTGCCGAGACCTGATTTCCTCCGCTTGCTCTACCCTGCTGATGGATCGACGGATGGTTGAGTTAACCGGAGCAAAAAGGTACCTGGTTCCACACGTAGCTTGAATGTGGCACGCTTTGACAGGTAATCGGAGATGTCGTTCTCCGCTCGGGGGACGTGCTCTGCCCGGATACCGTCAAAGCATTCCTCTAGCTTCCTCACCTCATCTACGTATGCTTCCATCAGTGGCTCTGATAATCTTTGTTGACCTGCCTGACAACGAGCTACGAGTCACCCCGGACGATGAGCTTCTTAACCCCGAGGTCCGCCGCGATCCTGAGACCGGCAAGAAATCCCTCGTAGTCGGCGGTGCTATTGGTGGACATCTCCCTGGGGAAGTGCATCTGGATCACGTACTTGAGGTGCTCTCTGGTGGGTGCGACGAGCAGCACGCCGGCACCGGCGCCTTGCAGAGAGAGGGCTCCATCAAAGTACATGATCCAGTTGCGGTCTGCTTCCTTGCCGGGGAGAGTAGTCTCCTGGATTTCTTCGTCAGGCATCGAGGTCCAGTCCATGATGAACTCTGCCAGGACTCTGCTCTGAATTGTCGAGGTACTTTCAAACCTTAAGGTGAAGCTTGACAACTCCAAGGCCCATTCCACAATCCTTCCGGTTGCGTCTGGGTTGTGCAGTATCCGTTGCAACGGGAGGCGAGTGACGACAGTGATCTCGTGAGCCTGAAGTAGTGACACAGCTTCCTCGAGGCCATGAGGAGGCCGAAGAGCAATTTTTGCACACCAGAATACCTTGACCTAGCCCCTGCAAGAGGAAGCTGACAAAGTAAACCGGGTGCTACATCATCTTTTTCTTGGGCACCACTTCACTCGGCCGTGGGGGCATCGCCCTGGTGGCACCAGACTCTGCCGGGAGCCGCGCCTTGTCGGCACCAGGCCCTGTCGGGGGAATCTTCGGCTCGCCAACTTCTAGTTCTGCCGCCATTGCTGCCTCCTCGTCGACCTCCCTCTGCGCCACTAGTGCGACGCTGACCACTTGGTTCGTCGCTGCCAAATACAGCAGCAACGGCTCTTGTTGTTTAGGCGCAACTAGTATTGGCGTGGAGGAAAGGTATTTCTTTAGGTCCTGCATTGCGGCTCGGCTTCTGGGGTCCACTCTATTGGGCCCGCCTTTTTCAAGATCTTGAAAAAGGGAAGGGCACGCTCGGCGGACTTGGAGATGAACAGGCTCATGGCGGCAATGCAGCCAGCGAGCCAACACACATCATTGATCCGCTTTGGGCGCCTTGATCTGCTCAATAGCCTTGATCTTGTCTGGGTTTGCCTCAATCCCGCGCTATGACACGAAGAACTCGAGAAGCTTGCCGGACAGGACGCCGAAGACGCACTTCTCAGGGTTCAACTTGAGGTTGTGTCGGGACCCCGATTCCAAGTCACATCGATCTAGCCGGTAACACCTCATCTCACGTTGCACCCTCACGCATGGTATTCCCATGGGTGCCGCCTTACCCTGGCCCGATACTGTTTGCGCCTTTTGGCTCACGTATATGATTGTGTCGCTAGCATGGCTAGTCGTGAACCCAAAGCGGCACTAACCAATGGGGACAGGCATACATGATTCACATCGAGCATGTCAGTCAGCAGCGTGTGAATCCGGGCTGTAGCACTGGGCTAACAGGACTCCGGATGTCACCGCGTGACATTTCCCCGAGGGGACAGACACAGGAACGAAGCGAAACACATGCCGGCCAGTCAAGTGTCCTGAGCAGTAATGCTGGGCTATCAGGACTCTGGTGAACCGGGCTGTAGGAGACTACTATGGCTCAAGGAAGCACTAGACTACATTTCCCCATAAGAGAGGCTGCCAAGGATAAACAGCTAGATTGTCGGACCCCACACATAGAAATACACGTCACACGTATGCATAACATGCAAGTATGTGTTGTACAACATGGCATCAGAACATAACGCAAACTCATATAGATAAAGGCCCAGAAGAGCCACATAACATCAATACAAGCAGAGGTCTCATGACAGAGCATACAAGCAATGGAAGTATTACATGTCTGAGTACAGACAACTACAAAATAAAAAGGCCAAGAAGCCTAACTATCTACAAGTCCCTCCCATGGGAACAAGATCGTAGCTGAGGTAACAAGCTACTCGTCGAAGTTCAAGCGGTACTACTAGTGAGACAGATGTCTCACCTGCAAAACATAAATAAAGCAAACGTGAGTAAAAAGGTACTCAGCAAGACTTAAATCAGATCCTATCATACATGCATTAGTATCAAGAAGGCAATGTGGGGTTTAGTTGCAGCAAGCCAGCTTTGACTCAGTGGCTATCCTGTTCTACGACAACGAGAAACTTCTTTGAGGTGAGGCAGCACACACGAGTCCACTAACCACCACATCAATACACTACTATGGATTCATCCCCGTCTCTCTACGAGAAGGCCATCCATAGCACTCACACTTGTCTTGAGCATTTTAGAGAGTCCACTTTAAGTTGTCTATGTACCACGTAAGCATCCAAGAAGTCCATAACCGAGGACACGGCTATTCGAATAGATCATGAAAACCCTGCAGGGGTGTACTTCTTTACACATGCTCTCACCACTTATCACCATATACACGTCATGTATCTGGGTAACCTTCAAGCGGAAGCCTGGCGAGGGTGTTGGCCACGACCTGACTAACCACACAAGACTCTAGTCCAGGTTTATCAGTTATTCGGGTTCCATCCGCAAGGAGATCCGGTCGGGGTTTCGCTCACGGCCCCAAACGATGTGTACAGGGTTCCCAAGCCGACCATCCGGGTGCCACTCGGTACACCGGGCCACGTGTGCCTAGTCTGTCCCAAGTCCACCCTGCCGGGTGCCACTCGGTAGAAAAATAGCACTACCTACAAACACCAGAAACTATTTGCAACTCCTGGACAGAGATCAAGTTGGCTAATAAGTCGAGAGGGGTCGAGTTACCGGAACCCAATGTGTGGTAGTACTAGTCCTTGGACAACATACACAGAACTCAGTTCTTAGGGACGGTTCCAGTGAGACAACCCACCATGTACTCCTACATGGCCTCTCACCGCCACCTTTACCAAATCGTGTTCACACGCTTAACTCTCAACATCAGAACATAGCACTGTACTCCAATTCATTCCCAATGAATCTGCCTGACATACTCTAAGAAATAGCAGGCAAAGCATGGTAGGAACACAACATGGCTCAATCAACTCCTACACATGCTAGTGGGTTTTAACTATTTACTGTGCCAATGACAGGTCATGCAGAGGAATGGGTTCAACTATCGCAGCATAAAGTAGCAGTTGAATCGTTGTTGTCCTAATGCAATAAATGAGAGCAGGAGCGAGAGAGTAGGATTGTATTGGAATGAACAAGGGGGTTTGCTTGCCTGGTAGATCAACAGGGGGGCACTGCTCCACTGACAGGTACTCTGGATCGGTCTCCGGAGCAGGACCTATCGAGAAGGAACAGTGTCGAAAATCAAACACAAGCATATGCAACAATATGATGCATGAACATGGCATGAGTATGTGATGTCGTTTGAGTTAATGCATTTAGCATTTATTTGGTTGAAGTCCAATTGAACCAAGGGTTCAAATGCAACTCCAGATTAAGCTCTTAAATATGCCATTTATATGTTTTCATATATACAGCATGTATAGGTTGGTTTGTCATGCATGAAAATGGTACAGATGGATAGATTAAATTTTTCTGATCATTTTTCATATATAAATTATTTTAATGTGAGCTACGGTTGAATTTCTATGAATTTTTCGAAGTTTATAACATTTTCTGGATTTTCCTGATTTAATTTAAAAACAGAAAATGATATATTGCGTCAGCACAGCGTCATGCTTACGTCAGCAGGTCAAAGGCGCTGACCAAGTCAAACCTGACGTGTGGGGTCCACACGTCAGTGACTCAGTTAGTTAACAGGGGGGTTTATTTAGTTTAATTAGGATTAGTGGGCGCCGGGCCCACTGGTCAGCGACTAACTAGATAACTAACCTAGGTAAATTAGTGTTAAACTAATACTAACTAAAATGTCAGGGGGGTGGCCCACGCGTCAGTGACACAAGGGAAAAGGTCAAACCCCCAGTCAGCGGGGTCAAACCCGCCGGCGACTCGACGCCGGCGAGGCCAGACGCGGCGGAGGGCCATGGGATTCGCCTTCCAGCGACCATTTGGGCGGCGGAGGCCACGGGCGAGGAGCCAGGGCTCGTCCGCGTCTTCTGGAGTAAAAGGGAGAGGCAGGGACGGCCGGAGCTCGCCTGAGCGGAGCTCCGCCCGGTGGCCGGAGCACAGCTTCCAGGGGGAACAGGCTACGGGGCACGGCAGGGGCTGCGGAAAGCGTCTACGGCCTCCTGGTGTTACGATGAGCATGACTTTGTGCTCGGGTGTAGCACTATGTGACAGTGGCCACGGTGGCGACATGGCTGTGCGGCGGCGAGCTTCGGTCATGGCAGCGCTAGCGCTAGAGGACGCGAGGGATGACGGGGCAAGGGGGAATCGGGTCAATGGCTCACCGCGGAGCTGTAGGGATGGTAAGCGGGCTCGGGGACGCGCCGGAGTGGCCGGATCGATGGAGAAGGGCGCCGGAGCCAAAGCTTGAAGACGATGATGATGGCGGCTGCTCGGGGCCTCTGTGCTTCCTTCCTTCGGTGCAGAGGTGAAGCGAGAGGTGGCGAAGGCTCTGGATAGCTCGGGGAGGCAAGGCGACGGTGGTGGGCGCAGCGCCTCACGGCGGCGTGCTCAGGCGCGTGAGGGGGAGAGCGAGGGAGAGAGACAGAGGAAAGGGGAGGTCACGGGAAGAGAGTGAGGGAGGTCGGGGTGGTGCGTGGCGGCTCCAGGTGCCTCTCCCACGTCGGCGGAAGAAGGAGGTGGCTCGCGCGCGGCGACCATGCACCCTTCGTCCTCCTGGCAAGAGGAGGAAGACGACAGGGGAGGTGGGGATGGGCCAGGCTAGCTTCAGCAGCAGGCCGCACAGGTAGGCACCAGGTAGTTTCTCTCTCTCTGGTTTTCTATTTATTAATGTTTTCTATTTTCTGCAATTTGTTTTGACTTAGTAATAATACTAAATCATTTTATTTTCTTATGCCAATTTTTGCAGGGGCTAGTTGTATTATTCCTGAGCTCCTCAGCAAAATTCAGATTTTTTGGACATATACAAAATATATCACATATATATATATATCCAAGCCAAATAATTATTGCATTAATTCCAAATGGCCAAAATAAATGTTTATGGGCTCCTAAAATTATTGGTTTGAATTATACCTCTGACCAATATTTTCAGAGAGCAACATGAACATTTTCTTGGTCCTTTTTGGAGCACTTTTTATCTGGGTCATTTCCAGAAATGATTTCGGAGGGTTTCACAAATCCCCATTTCAAATTTGAATGAAATTTAAACATGATGCAAACATGAAGGCTAGCCTAGGTCATACCAGAACTAGGGATATGACAACTCGCCCCCACTTGAAATAATCTCGTCCCGAGATTCAGGAGTTGGCAGAAAGAAAGCGGGGTACTCAAGTCAAAGACGATCTTCACGCTCCCAGGTAGCTTCTCTCTCGGAATGATGAGACCACTGTACCTTGAGAAACTTGATGTTATGACGTTGAGTGACACGCTCTGCTTGATCAAGTATGCGAACAGGTTACTCTCGATATGTGAGGTTATCTTGGATATCAAGCGTTTCGTGGTCCACTCCGCGGATGGGATTTGAGAAGCAACGCCTGAGTTGAGAGACGTGGAAGACATCATGTACTCGGAAAAGATGTGGGGGTAGTTCCAACTGGTAGGCAACCTCTCCTCGCTTAGCGAGAATGCGAAAAGGACCAATGTAACGAGGAGCCAACTTGCCCTTGATACAGAAACGATGGGTACCCTTCAAAGGGGTAACCCGATGGTAAGCTTTGTCGCCAACTTCATAAGCCACTTCCTTATGACTACGGTCATACTGGCTCTTTTGATGAGATTGGGCTGTTTTCAAATTCTCACGAATGATGCAAACTTGCTCTTCTGCCTCCTGGATCGTATCCGGTCCAAAGAATTGTCTTTCACCGGTTTCTGACCAGTTCAAAGTTGTTCGACATCTTCGTCCATACAGAACCTCAAAAGGAGCTTTCTTGAGGCTGGATTGGTAGCTATTGTTATAAGCAAACTCGGCATAAGGAAGACACTTCTCCCAATCCATACCGAACGAGATAACACAAGCTCTGAGCATGTCTTCGAGAATTTGGTTGACCCTTTCCACCTGACCACTTGATTGAGGGTGAAAAGCGGTACTGAAGGAAAGATGGGTGCCCATGGCAGTTTGGAAACTCTCCCAGAAATGAGAAGTGAAAAGACTACCACGGTCTGAATTGATCTCTAGTGGAACACCATGAAGTGACACTATTCGAGAAATATATAAGTCAGCGAGCTGACTAGCAGTGATACTCTCTCGAACAGGTAGGAAGTGAGCCACTTTGGAAAGACGATCAATGACTATGAAGATAGCATTATTCCCTTTCTTGGTCCTGGGAAAGCCGGTGATGAAGTCCATACCAACTTTATCCCATTTCCACTCAGGAATAGCTAAAGGTTGAAGGATGCAAGTAGGCCTTTGATGTTCTGCCTTAACGCGACAACAAACATCACAGTTAGCAATGAACTTAGTGATTTCTCTTTTCATCCTAGTCCACCAGAACCTCTGGCGTAGGTCCTGATACATTTTAGTACTACCTGGATGAATCGTGAGAGGAGATTCATGCGCCTCCTTAAGGATTAATTGCCAAAGATGTTGCTTCTTGGGAACCACCAGACGATTCCCGAAGAAAACAACACCTTAATCATCTATAGAGAAACTACCAGCAATGCCCTTGGCAATGTTTCTCTTGATCCGGGTAATCCCCGTATCATGCTTCTGGGCTTCTATGATATGATCCACAAGAGTAGGTTTCGCCACCAAGGTAGAAAGGAATCCACGAGGAGCAAGGTGAAGGTTAAGCTTACTGAATTCCTCATGGAGAAGTGGTTGGCCCTGCTGCCACATGAGATTGTTGCAATAGGACTTACGACTTAGCGGATCAGCCATGACATTCCCCTTGCCTGGGGTGTAGGTAATCCCTAAGTCGTAATCTGAGATCAACTCCAACCAACGTCTTTGCCTAAGGTTCAACTCTGGTTGGGTGAAAATATACATGGGACTCTGGTGGTCGATGTAAATCTCGGAACGTTTACCAAGAAGGTAATGTCGCCATGTCTTAAGTGCATAGACTACGGCTGCAAGCTCTAGATCATGTGTAGGATAATTATCCCAATGTGGATGCAACTATCGAGAAGCATAGGCAATCACATGACGATCTTGCATAAGAATGCAACCTAGTCCCTGTCGTGAGGCATCGCAATAGATAAGAAAGTCCTTAGTGAAATCCGGTGGCACAAGTATGGGAGCGGAAGTCAGGCGTCTTTTCAGTTCCTGAAAACTGTGCTCACACTGTGGGGACCAATCAAACTTTTTATCTTTCTTGAGAAGTTCCGTGAGAGGTTTGGCCACTTTGGAGAAGTTCTCAATGAAGCGGCGACAATAACTGACTAGGCCATGGAAACTCCTAACTTGCTTAACCGTTTCAGGCAGAGTCCAATCGAGAACGGCATGAACTCTCTCGGGATTGATGGCAATGCCCTTGCTAGAGATCACGTGGCCGAGATAGGTCACTTCTGGCAACCAAAATTCGCACTTGGAGAACTTGGCATAAAGGCGGTGCTCTCTGAGTTTCTCTAACACAAGTCTAAGATGTTCGGCATGATCTTCCTCGTTCTGCGAGTAAATAAGAATATCATCGAGGTAAACCATGACGAACTTATCTAAGTACTCCATGAAGATCGAGTTCATCAAGCGGGAGAATGTAGCTGGAGCATTGGTTAGACCGAAGGACATGACGGTGTACTCGTACTGGCCATATCGAGTGACAAAAGTCGTAGGAATGTCCCCATTTCTAATCTTGATTTGGTGGTAGCCTAACCTCAAATCCATCTTTGAAAAGACTGAGGATCCAGTGAGCTGATCATACAGGTCATTGATCCTGGGGAGCGGATACTTGTTCTTTATCATGACCAAATTAACGGGACGATAATCTACAACCATTCGGTCCGTAACATCCTTCTTCTTGACGAAGAGGACGGGGCAAGCCCAGGAAGAAGAACTAGAACGGATGAAACCCTTTTGCAAGGATTCATCGAGTTGTTTCTTAAGCTCAGCTAGTTCTAAGGGTGCCATCTTGTAAGGTCTCCTAGAGATTGAGGCGGTTCCTGGGATAAGATCGATGACAAACTCTACATCTCTGTCAGGTGGAATACTTGGCAGTTCCTCTGGAAAGACATCCGGGAAGTCACGGACTACTGGGATATCTTCAATGCCAGGAAGAGGGTTGGCATTAAGAGAATAGAGTTGGCTCTTTGCAACTCTAGTGGAGACAGTGACTATCTTGCCAGATGGGTGTGTAAGCTGAACAGACCTGGTGAAACAATCAATCTTGGCATGATGAGCTGTCATCCAGTCCATACCCAAGAAGATGTTAATATTTGAAGACTTGAGGGCTATAAGTGATGCAAGGAATACAAGTCTGTCAACAAGGATTTCATTACCATGGCTTATTCTGGTAGTTTGCCATCTAGACCCTGGAGTTTGGATTTCAAGTGGAGTTGGCATATCACAAAATGACATGTCGTGCAAACAAGCATAGCCTTCAGAGATGAAGGAGCGAGATGCTCCAGTATCGAACAGAACCGAAGCTGGATGACAGTTGACAAGGAGTGAACCAAGAACGACATCCGGATCATCATGAGCGTCTTTAGCTGAGACGTGATGCACACATCCATGTTCAGTCGGAGCTGACTTGACACTAATCACCTTGCGTGATGGCTCACCACGGCCAACATAGTTCTCAGACGAGGGTGGAGCATAGTTGGTTTGAGAGCAGTCACGGGCATAGAGTCCTGGCTCTCCGCATGTGAAACAAGTCCCTGAAGTAGGACGTGGACTCGCTTTGACAAGCGGTCTACCAATAGGCCTGGGTGGAGCATGTAACTGAATTTGGTGAGGCGCCACATAAGAGGGCCTAGGTGTATAACCGGGTGGAAGAGTGGAGTTCGAAACCCAAATCCGGCGATTCTGTGAAGTAGAACCGAAGGAAGAACCCAAACCACGGGTGTGCTTACGAGACTCCTCGTAAGTGAGTTGAGCTATCTCTGCATTAATGGCCTTGTTCACAAGAGCCTGGAATGTATTGCAATGATGCAAATGGAGATCACGACGCAACTTGGGGTTGAGACCCTTCCGGAACCTAGCCTGCTTCTTGGCGTCTGTGGACACCTCTTCTGTAGCATAGCGGGCAAGGTTCTAAAACTCTCTACTGTAAGCATCAACAGCCATCTTATCCTGTGTGAAACTATAGAACTCTTCTCTCTTGCGGTCAATGAGAGCCTGAGGAATGTGATGCTCGCGAAAAGCCTTAGTGAAATCTCTCCAGGTGGGTATCTGGCCAGCTGGAAGCATAGCCTCATAGTTCTGCCACCAAAGACTAGCAGGACCTTCCAGGTGATATGCAACATAGGTGACCTTGTCACTTTCAGCTACGTTCGCAGAACGCAGCTTGTGAGTGATACTACGAAGCCAGTCATCTGCATCGAGTGGTTCAATGGAATGATGGAAGGTAGGTGGTTTCAGACCAATGAAATCATAGATGGTCGCTGACTCTTTGCAGGGATGGGAGGTGTTCTCCTCAATACGTGCTAACAAGCGGTTAGTCTCACGCTTGTTCTTCTCCATCTCTAACATGAACTCTGCCAACGAAGACTGGTCGGGAGGATCCTCATCCCTACCATCTCCGTGGTTCTGACTACGAGCAACAGAACTTCGGTTAACCGGCAACATCCTGGAGAACGAAACCAAAGAAAAACAAGGATGGATTCAGCACCAACTATAGGATGCAGAAGGTAGCACAAGAAATTAGTATCTCTCGAGCTCCTAGGATAATTCCGGCAGCATAACGGCAGTAAAATGCTCAAAATGAGACATTCTGCAAAAGATGGGGTAGCACCAAACTCAACATCATCACTCAAGGTTCTGAGATATTACTAAACAGGCTACACCGGAGGAACTTGAACTGCGATATGACTCAGATCAACCAGTCCTAAGAGACTACGGAGTAGTAACACGTGATCCTGATAGACAAAAGAGGAAGCCTAGTTCCTTAACCCCGTAGGATAGATAGGATGACTCAGATCATAAGGCATGAGGTATAAGGAGTAAAAAGAGCCTTACGTTCCCTTCCACAATAAATTCCCCTATATAGCTAAAGAATTTCTAGACTCAACTTCGACCAGGTTGGCTTGGTAGTCCTACAGGCAGTCAGGCTCTGATACCAAAGCTGTCGGGACCCCGATTCCAAGTCACATCGATCTAGCCAGTAACACCTCATATCACTTTGCAGCCTCACGCATGGTATTCCCACGGGTGTCGCCTTACCCTGGCCCGGGACCGTTTGCGCCTTTTAGCTCACGTATATGATAGTGTCGCTAGCATCCATATGACAGAGAACCCGGGCCGACATGGCTAGTCATGAACTCAAAGCGGCACTAACCTATGGGGACAGGCATACATGATTCACATCGAGCATGTCGGTCAGCAGCGTGTGAATCCGAACTGTAGCACTAGGCTAACATGACTCCGGATGTCACCGCGTGACATTTCCCTGAGGGGACAGACACAGGAACGAAGCGAAACACATGCCGGTCAGTAAAGTGTGTTGAGCAGTAGTGCTGGGCTATCAGGACTCCAGTGAACCGGGCTGTAGAGGACTACTATGGCTCAAGGAAGCACTAGACTACATTTCCCCATAAGAGAGGCTGCCAAGGATAAACAGCTAGATTGTCGGGCCCCACACATAGCAATACATGTCACACGTACGCATAACATGCAAGTATGTGATGTACAACATGGCATCAGAACATAACGCAAACTCATATAGATAAAGGCCTAGAAGAGCCACATAGCATTAATACAAGCAGAGGTCTCATGACCCATCATTCAGAGCATACAAGCAACGGAAGTATTACATGTCTGAGTACAGACAACTGCAAAACAAAAAGGCCGAGAAGCCTGACTATCTACAAGTCCCTCCCAAGGGAACAAGATCGTAGCTGAGGTAACAAGCTACTCGTCAAAGTCCAAGCGGTACTACTAGTGAGACAGATGTCTCACCTGCGAAACATAAATAAAGCAAACGTGAGTACAAAGGTACTCAACAAGACTTACATCATATCCTATCATACATGCATTAGTATCAACAAGGCAATGTGGGGTTTAGTTGCAGCAAGCCAGCTTTGACTCAGTGGCTATCCTGTTCTACGACAATGAGAAACTTCTTTGAGGTGAGGTAGCGCACACGAGTCCACTAACCACCACATCAATACACTACTATGGATTCATCCCCGTCTCTCTACGAGAAGGCCATCCATAGCACTCACACTTGTCTTGAGAATTTTAGAGTATCCACTTTAAGTTGTCTATGTACGACGTAAGCATCCAAGAAGTCCATAACCGAGGACACGGCTATTCGAATAGATCATGAAAACCCTGCAGGGGTGTACTTCTTCACACATGCTCTCACCACTTATCACCATATACACGTCATGTATCTCGGCAACCTTCAAGCGGAAGCCTAGCGAGGGTGTCGGCCAGGACCTGACTGACCACACAAGACTCTAGTCCAGGTTTATCGCCTATTCAGGTTCCATCCGCAAGGAGATCCGGCCGGGGTTTCGCTCACAGCTCCAAACGATGTGTACAGGGTTCCCGAGCCCACCATCCGGGTGCCACTCGGTACGCCGGGCCACGTGTGCCTAGTCTGTCCCAAGTCCACCCTGCCTGGTGCCACTCGGTATAAAAATAGCACTACCTACAAACACCAAAAACTATTTGCAACTCCTGGATAGAGATCAAGTTGGCTAATAAGTCAAGAGGGGTCGAGTTACCGGAACCCAATGTGTGGTAGTAGCTAGTCCTTGGACAACATACACAGAACTCAGCTCTTAGGGACGGTTCCAGTGAGACAACCCACCATGTACTCCTACATGGCCTCTCACCGCTACCTTTACCAAATCGTGTTCACACGCTTAACTCTCAACATCAGAACATAGCACTGTACTCCAATTCATTCCCAATGAATCAGACCTGACATACTCTAAGCAATAGCAGGCAGAGCATGGTAGGAACACAACATGGCTCAATGAACTCCTACACATGCTAGTGGGTTTTAACTATTTACTGTGGCAATGACAGGTCATGCAGAGGAATGGGTTCAACTACCGCAGCATAAAGTAGCAGTTGAATCGTTGTTGTCCTAATGCAATAAATGAGAGCAGGAGCGAGAGAGTAGGATTGTATCGGAATGAACAAGGGGGTTTTCTTGCCTGGTAGATCAACAGGGGGGCACTGCTCCACTGACAGGTACTATGGATCGGTCTCCGGAGCAGGACCTATCAAGAAGGAACGGTGTCAAAAATCAAACACAAGCATATGCAACAATATGATGCATGAACATGGCATGAGTATGTGATGTTGTTTGAGTTAATGCATTTAGCATTTATTTGGTTGAAGTCCAATTGAACCTAGGGTTCAAATGCAACTCCAGATTAAGCTCTTAAATATGTCATTTATATGTTTTCATATATATAGCATGATGTAACGCCCTCGATGCGGCTATATCTCCCACGTGTCGAAGCACGACTTAGAGGCATAACCGCATTGAAAGAAATGTCACAAGTGAGGTAATCTTCACAACAACCCATGTAATACAATAAGGAAAAGAGATACATAGTTGGCTTACAATCGCCACTTCACACAATACATGAATACAGCGTTACATCAACAGGTACAATCAAGGTCCGACTACGGAACCAAAATAAAGAAGACTACCCCAAATGCTACAGATCCCCGATCGTCCCAACTGGGCTCCACTACTGATCAACTAGAAATGGAAACAACATAACGAACACGATCTTCATCGAGCTCCTCCTTGAGCTTGGTTGCGTCACCTGCACAGTAACATCGGCACCTGCAAACTGGTTTTGGAAGTATCTGTGAGTCACGGGGACTCATCAATCTCACACCCTCGCGATCAAGACTATTAAAGCTTATAGGAAGGGTAAAAGGTATGAGGTGGAGCTGCAGCAAGCGACTAGCATATCTGGTGGCTAACATATGCAAACGAGAGCGAGAAGAGAAGGCAAAGCACGTTCGAGAAACTATGATCAAGAAGTGATCCTAGACGGTTACACACGCGGTTGGTGCATTTCAATTCAGATCAACTTCAGGTTTTCTACAACCAGACATTAACAAATTCCCATCTACCCATAACCGCGGGCACGGCTTTCGAAAGTTCAAATCCCTGCAGGGGTGTCCCAACTTAGCCCATCACAAGCTCTCACGGTCAACGAAGGATATTCCTTCTCCCAAGACAATCCGATCAGACTCGGCATCCCGGTTACAAGACATCCTCGACAATGGTAAAACAAGTCCAGCAAGACCGCCCGATGCGCCGACATCCTGATAGGAGCTGCACATATCTCATTCTCAGGGCAACACCGGATGAACACTACGTACAACTAAAACCAGCCCTCAAGTTTCCCCGAGGTGGCGCCGCAAGTGGCTCTGTTTCGGACCAACACTTAGACAAGCGCTGGCCCGGGGGGGGTTAAAATAAAGATGACCCTTGGGCTGGCCTAACCCAAGGGAAAAAGAGGCTAGGTGGCGAATGGTAAAACCAAGGTTGGGCCTTGATGGAGGAGTTTTATTCAAAGCAAACTGTCAAGGGGTTCCCATTATAACCCAACCGTGTAAGGAACGCAAAATCCGGGAACATAACACCGATATGACGGAAACTAGGGCGGCAAGAGTGGAACAAAACACCAAGCATAAGGCCGAGCCTTCCACCCTTTACCAAGTATATAGATGCATTAATTAAATAAGAGATATTATGATATCCCAACAAATATCCATGTTCCAACAAGGAACAAACTCCAATCTTCACCTGCAACTAACAACGCTAAAGAGGGGTTGAGCAAAGTGGTAACATAGCCAAACAACGGTTTGCTAGGACAAGGTGGGTTAGAGGCTAGGGTTAACAATATGGGAGGCATGATAAGCAAGTGGTAGGTATTGCAGCATAGGCATAGCAAAAGAGCGAGCAACTAGCAAGAAAAGATAGAAGTGATTTCGAGGGTCTGGTCATCTTGCTTGAGATCCCGCAAGGAAGAAGAACGAGTCCATGAAGAAGACAAATGGACGTAGTCAAACGAATCCTCACAACATGACGTTATCGGAACCAACCCAAAGAAGCAACACCGGAAAGTAGCAAACAACATAGTAAACAACCATGACATCGACATGGCAAGATGCACAACCGAGTATGATGCATGTCCGGTTTAAAGAAGCATGGCATGGCAAAGTGCACAAACAACACTACAAATTAAGTGGAGCTCAATATGCAACTCTGTTGCATATTGCCGAAACACCACATAACTTACTTAGTTCGATCTCGTTTATGTACTCAACAATATTAGATGTTGTTAGCATGGCAAGAGGTGAAGAATAAAGAAACTATCTATCTAGGCAAGTTTAGATGAGGCCGGAACAACAAAACAACAAGTCCGGAAAATCCTCATGTGCATATTTTAAGGTTTGGTACTGTTATGACCTAAACCATATTTTAGAGTTATTAAACATGCAAAGTGAGGCAACCATGTTAAACTAGGCATTTTCCCACCCCATTTACATATAAAGTTTGTTACAAACCGAGTTACGGTTAAATAGTTATGAATTAAAACATTTTAGCAAGTTATTGGGCAAATTAATGCAAACAACAAGTTTAAATATTTTTAACATGGATGAAAGTTGGATATTATTAAACTAGACAAAATTCTAAGCAACTTTCATATATAATTTATTTAGATCCGATGCACGGTCAATTAGTTATTAAATGCATGAATGCTGAGGGTTTTTCTGCAAAATAGGCAAACTCTGGATAAAAGATAAAATCGCAGCAACAGGAAAAACACATATCGGACCAAATCTGGAGGATCTGGGCTGGATGGAATCTGCTCACATTGGGCCAAAACAGGCCGGATTCGGTGCTGGACCAGAGTGGCGGTGCGGATCTGGGCCATCCCTTGCGTTGGAGCTGGGCCTCGCTGGAAAAGAAACGGTGGCCGGCTCAGTCAAAACGGAGGGAGTCAACGCACTCGCATCAAATAACTTGAAGCAGAGGCGTCATCCTCCTCTTTTCGACAGGACGAAGAGCAGAGGCGGCGCTAAGGACTCCGGCGAGCGGCAGGAGTGGATCCGGGCGAAGAGGGCCTTGGCGCGGCGCGGAGCTGGTAAGGGACGGGCAGCGTCGAGTGGGTCTGAACGGAGACAAGGTCTTGGCGACGCAGGGGCACGTGATGGCTGGTCCGCAACAAAAGCAGGGGAGGTCAACGCAGCCACGGGAAGGGGCGACGCGGTGGAGCCGCGGGGTCGGCAACAATGCTGGGCGTGGGAGGCCGCTTCCAGTGCGGACGAGGCGGAGGAAGGCGGGGGAGGAGCTCCCGTTGTGTGTCCATGGCGATGCACAGGACGGCGGCGTCGTCCTGCTCCTGCAGAGAGAGTGACATGAGGAGAGAGGCATGACAGGGGGAAACAGAAAGAGGGGAAGGTGAGGAGGAGGAGAAACACGGCCTTGGGGCCCGGCGTCCATGGCAGAGGAGCTTCAGCGGCGGCGTTCGTCGTCGGACGGCGAGGCGAGGATGGGGCTAGGGACGAGGCATGGCTCGGGCAGGGAATGATGGGGGACGCGAGGAGATCGAGGGGAGTTTCTGGTTGGGGGATTTGGATCAAGGGGGAGATCCCGAGGGAAAAGCGAGAGAGTGGCGGCGGCGCTAGGTAGGATCCCTAGAAATTAGGGATTTGTCTCGGTTTAGACTAGTATATATAGCGGGTAGGTTAGGCTAGGGGCTAATCCGTCCCTCCGATCGTAATCGAACGGTCGGGAAAAAAATAGGCTAGGGAGGCCAAATAATAAAACGGTGATATTTTGTAGACGTTTGGGAATGATTCGGATCCAACGGTGATGACTGTCCGGGTCGGGTCCGGGACAACTTTCGGACGCGCGCCCGAGGAGGTCCGCGGGTTGGCGGTAGGTAGAGAGCTGTGTATACGGTCTCGAGCTGAAAGAAGAGAAGAGAGGGAGGCCCGGCGACTGTTTCCGGAGACCGAAAATGTCCGACGTTAGAACGACTATACTGCCGCTATAGTTATCCGTCGGGGCGTCAAACGAACTCCGAATGCGATGAAACTTGACAGGCGGTCTATCTACACTATAATGAGACCACACGCCAACTTTCAACCCATCCCGACAACATTTTCTGGCAACTTATAAAATACAATTTCGGACATGCCGCGGGCGCGTGCAAATGTGTCTAGGCTCAGAACAGACAACGGATGGAATGAGGAGACCGGGACGGATGCAGGTTTTGAAAACATGATGATGCAATGCACATGATGACATGATAAAATGCAACACGCAAGCGAATGATATGGCAACGACGACGAATAACTGGAAGACACCTGGCGTATCGGTCTCGGGGCGTTACAACACTCCACCACTACGAGAGGATCTCGTCCCGAGATCTAGAATGGCACCGGGGGGAAAACAGAAGAGAAAGAGAAGAGGTAAAACTAAGTTGCTTCTTTGAGAAACGAGTGAAACCACGACCCTTGAGAGGTTGAACAAATTGAAAGAAAGAATGCAACAAAGAAGAACAAAGTTGAAGGCACTCCGGTAGGGAAGAGTAACAAGGAAGAACAAATTCGGACAGCACTCCGGTAGAAAAGAGATGCAAGGCTTGATATGGCGAAAAGAACTTGAGCAAAAGGGCACAACACTCCGGTTAAATGGATAGGCATGAAAATAACATGATCTTGACAAAACAATAGGATGGGTCGAAGAGAGCAACATCACAATGCCTCCGGCAAAAATGAAAGAATAAAAGGTAGATCGTCGGAACAAAAGAACAGAGAAGAAAATGGCAACTTCTACCACAAAAGAGCTTGAAAAGGCATCCTTAGGAGAAGGGTCGAACGGTGTTGTTGGAAAAAACCAACAACGGAAAGAACAAAGTTGTAGTGGGCTTATGGAGAACAACTGAAAACTATGAGGTGAAATTCTGCCACTCACGGGAAAAGAATTGGATTGATATGAACAAGGAGACGAGAAAATATTTCACCGGGAGGATAGATGAAGAACTTGGATCATATATTATCACCATTAATAGCAACAATCCTTAGGGAAAGCTTTATGTGAAAATATTACCCAAGATAACTCGAATGGCGAGATTGATGGATTTAAAATATCTCATTCTTGATAACTTGTGAATCACGGAGCACGATGGGAAATTATCAAGAAAGACATAACACCACCTCAAAAGATATGTGTGAAAGAATAGCACTACGGATTGCAAAATGAAGAATGCTTGAGCTCCTTTGTAAAAAGAATCTTAATGAACACTTCGAGAAGGAATTAAATCCTTGATGAACCCTCATGTAGATCCTCCATGAAGAACTCTGGTAACAAAAGAATGATCAAATGAAATGAAGGATGAAAAGAATAAGGTTGAAGCCTTGCAATGATTAGATGGATCTCCGTGGTGATATAATGGCGAGAGCTTGGAACTCTTGGAAAAGAAAAGATATTTAACACCTCGGATGTAATTTACCTTATCTGTACTCCAACTCTTGCCATTTCTGGCCTAAGTTATTTTATTTTCCTTGGGTTCGGGTTTTTGTCTCCGTGTGTTGTTGCCTTTGTCATGCATCTCATATCATGTCATCATGTGCATTGCATTTGCATATGTGTTCATTTCATGCATCCGAGCATTTTCCCCGTTGTCCGTTTTGCATTCCGGCGCTCCAATCTCCTCCGGTGCCCCTTTCTACCTCTTTTCGTGTGTGGGAGTTAAACATTTCCGGATTGGACCAAGACTTTCTATGCGGCCTTGGTTTACTGCCGGTAGACCGCCTGTCAAGTTTTGTGTCATTTGGACTTCGTTTGATACTCCAATAGTTAACCGAGGGACCGTGAAAGCCTCGTTTGTGTTGCAGCCCAACACCCTTCCAATTTGGCCCAAAACCCACCAAAACCTCTCCCATCGTCTAGAGCGTTCGATCACGATCGTGTGGCCGAAAACCGTGCTCAATTTGGAGCCTCCTAGCTCCTCCTACCTACAAATATAGACACTTCCCCGAAATTTCGGGTCAAAACACCCCTAACACTAGTCCTCTCCGTCCTCAGCGCGCCGGACACACCGCCGCCAACCAATCCCGCGCCGCCACCTGTCCCGGGCGGGCGCCCCACTTCGCCGCCGCCGCGCGGGCCCGCCAGCCCTGCAACCGGCCCTCCCCGGCCCGCGCCTGCCCGCCGCCTGCTCCTTGCGCGAGAGAGCCGCGCCGCCGCACCGGCCTCCCGCTCGACCGTCTTTACGCCTCGACGCCGGTGCCTCCCACCGCCGCCAACCGCGCCAAGTCCAGCGCCGACCACCGCTGTCTTCCGCCTCGACGCCGGCGCCAACCACCGTCGCACGGTGCCCCCCTCCCCCCGTCCTCCTGCGGGTCGCCGCTTCTTCTTCCCCGGCGACACTCCGGCGACTCCGGCCGCCGAGCTTCGGGAAGCGTGCACAGCTACAGTAGCCGATCTGGATCTCAGATCCAAATTTCCCTCGGTTGACTTTTTCCCTACAAACCCTAATTTTATGCAAACTTTGGCATGCTATAACTTCGCAACCGTAGCTCCAATTTGTGCGTGTAGCATATCAAAATGTTCGCCTTGACGAGTACATCATTTCATATCAGTGCATAATTTTCATTTGAGCTCATCTTTATGCCCGAAATGCTGTTGGAAGGGGGCTATGTGGTGAATTTGTCGAATCTGTTTCATCAAATAGCTATTAGTCATTTTTGGCATGATTAATGTGTGCATGCTATGATCCTGAGCTCTACATGAGTTTTGTTATATGCCATGCCATCTTTACACAGGTGCTTGCCATGTATTTTTGTGATAATTGTGGTGACTAGCACAAGCTTCCAAAGTAGCGTAATCGGTAATGCTGATTTAGGGACTTAGAATTTCACTCCTTGTTCTGTTTTTGTCGGTATGCCATATGTTCATGTTGTTTCCTAGTGATCCGTGCCTCTTTTGAGGATGATCAGTAAGAATGATTTGTTAACATGGTGGTGCTCTATACATCCATGTATTTGTTTGCATTTATGGAGAACCCTAGATTGAGTCAATCGAGCTCTACTTTTGCTATATAGTGAATCCAGGCAGATTGTTGACATGTTTAGCGATTTTGCGGAGGATGTTGCTATTGATCTGTGCATGCTATGTTGTTGTTCTTGCCATGTATAGCTTCTATGCCATGTATTCTTGATGGGTGTATGCTTAGTTTGTCATGCCATGCTCTGTAGTGAGTGTATCGAGCTCGTAAACATGCCTACTCGTTAACTGATTTGCATGCTCCAGTTTTTCACTAAGTCTGAAATCTGTTTATGTTTTTGCCATGTTCACATGCTTGCATTTGTATTTTCTGATCCCTTTTGGCTCAAGGTCACTAAGGGACTTTTGTTAAGTGCTTTGAGTAGCTTCGTGCCATGCCTTTCTTTGCCATGTTAAGTTCCTGTAGCATGTAGTTTTCATGCTCTAAAGTGTGCTTCCTGATGATAAATTCCAGACTTGTGTTAATTTCACAAAGTCTGAAACCTGTTATCATTTGCATTTTTGCCATGCTTGTTTGAACCTGTTAATGGATGAATTAGCCGTAGCTCAGTGTTCTTCTTTTGTCAAGCATCATGAATGGATGCCTGCCATGTATTTTGTTGTCATGTTTGGATGCTGTAGCATATTTATCTTGTTGCATTTAGTTGGTCACTTGTTGATTATCGCAGACCGGTGCCATATTTGTTTTGCTTGCCATTTCCAAACCGTGCATCCGATTCCGGTGAACTTTATATAGATTTCAACCGAAATCACCTCAACTTTCCAGTGGCACTCTTGGATTTCCAAGTTGAGGCCAGTTTCAATCATTCCTTGTCAAATCTTGCATATGCATCACATATCGCATCCCGCGTAGCATACCATGTTTGCATCATGTTGTTTGAGCATTGCACATGGTTGATTGTGTTCCTTTTTCTTGTTTGTCTTGTTTGGGTAGAGCCGGGAGACGAGTTCGTGAATGAGGAGCCCGTTGAGTTTGCTTACGAGTATCAAGTCAACTCTGACAACTTTGCAGGCAAGATGATCATACCCTCGAAATCACTTCTATCTTTGCTTCCTAGGTGCTCATTGTTTTGATATGCCTATGCTATGATGCCTACCACTTGCTTATCATGCCTCCCAAATTGCCATGTAAAACCTCTAACCCACCATGTCCTAGCAAACCGTTGATTGGCTATGTTACCGCTTTGCTCAGCCCCTCTTATAGCGTTGCTAGTTGCAGGTGAAGATTGGAGATCGTTCCTTGTTGGAACATTATTTATTGTTGGGTTATCACTATATTATCTTGTTATCTTAATGCACCTATATACTTGGTAAAGGGTGGAAGGCTCGGCCTTTTGCCTAGTGTTTTGTTCCACTCTTGCCGCCCTAGTTTCCGTCATATCGGTGTTATGTTCCCGGATTTTGCGTTCCTTACGCAGTTGGGTTATAATGGGAACCCCTTGAAAGTTCGCTTTGGATAAAACTCCTCCAGCAATGCCCAACCTTGGTTTTACCATTTGCCACCTAGCCTCTTTTTCCCTTGGGTTTCCGGAGCCCAAGGGTCA
>NC_041392.1:344005771-344037319 GCF_002162155.2 Triticum dicoccoides
GGGCCAGTGCTCCTCTGAGTGTTGGTCCAAACGGAGCCACTTGCAGCGCCACCTCGGGGAAACTTGAGGGTTGGTTTTAGTTGTACGTAGTGTTCATCTGATTGTGCCCTGAGAACGAGATATGTGCAGCTCCTACCGGATTTGTTGGCACATTCGGGCGGTGTTGCTGGACTTGTTTTACCATTGTCGAGGATGTCTTGTAACCGGGATGCCGAGTCTGATCGGAATGTCTCGGGAGAAGGAATATCCTTCATTGACCGTGAGAGCTTGTGATGGGCTAAGTTGGGACTCCCCTGCAGGGATTTGAACTTTCGAAATCCGTGCCCGCGGTTATGGGCAGATGGGAATTTGTTAATGTCCTGTTGTAGATAACTTGAAGCTTAACTTAATTAAAATGAATCAACCGCATGTGTAACCGTGATGGTCTCTTCTCAGCGGAGTCCGGGAAGTGAACACGGTGTTGGAGTAATGCTTGACGTAGGTTGTTCTAGGATCACTTCTTGATCATAGTTGTTCGACCGTGCTTTTGCCTTCTCTTCTCGCTCTCTTTTGCGAAAAGGTTAGCCACCATATATGCTAGTCGCTTGCTGCAGCTCCACATCATACCATGCCTTACCTATAAGCTTAAATAGTCTTGATCGCGAGGGTGCGAGATTGCTGAGTCCCCGTGACTCACAGTTTACTTCCAAAACCAGATGCAGGGACCGATGATACCGTTCCAGACGATGCGCTTGAGCTCAAGTGGGAGTTCGATGAAGACTCTCACCGTTACTATGTGTCTTTCCCAGATGATCAGTAGTGGTGCCGAGTTGGAGCGATCGGGGACCGTGTCGCATGTGGGGGTTGATCTTTATTTTGGTACCGTAGTCGGACCATGAGTGTATTGGATGATTGTAATGTTATTCATGTATTTGTGTGAAGTGGTGAGTGTAAGCCAACTATGTATCTTTTCCCCTTTATTTATTTACATGGGTTGTTGTGAAGATTACCTTACTTGCGACATTGCTTTTAATGCGGTTATGCCTCTAAGTCATGCTTCGACACATAGGAGATATAGCCGCATCGAGGGCGTTACAAGTTGGTAATCAGAGCCTTGGCCGACCTTAGGAGCCCCCTGCTTGATCGAATCGTTGGCGTTGTTGAGTCTAGAAAAATGTTTTGAGTCATTTAGGATTGTATATATCGGAGAGTTTAGGAATTCTTTTTACTCCCCAGTCCCTTCATCGCTCTGGTAAGGCATCCTGACGTAGAGTTTTGACTCTTCTCTTCTCAAATTTCACTAAATTTTTTTTGGATCACGCGGGTATCTTGGAATCGTTCTGATCGATTTGTGACAAGAACATTGTTCTTGGTGCCTCCTGTCATTTAGGGGTTGTGGCAGTGTCCCGGGGAGTTGAGCTCCGAGGTGTTGTCGTCACAATTTTATCATTGAGATTCTGGAATACCTGAGTTTCGCCGACATCGAAAATCTCTTTTATGCAGTTGTTGGTGAGATAACCTCGACGCCACCCAGTACTGGGGCGGGAGTTCGGGAGTATTGCCATAACTCGTATAACGGATGCTTTTCGAAGGTTGAGGTAGATGATTTCCGAAGTTTTTCTTGGTTATGTGTTGAAGGATGGATACAGCTGGATGTAGGATTTGCTAGATTTGGGTGAGATATTATGCTTCCCCTGTATCCCCAACACCTGATTGCATAACCAGAAAGGTTCGGGAGTTTCATAGGTGGGAATTCTTGTAGCTCTAGTTCTTCTTCCGCGGATATTTGGTTTGGGATTGGGTAATCCTCACCAAATATTTGTTCTTGTTCCGTACCTTGTTGTTTTTCTTCTACCTCAATTCTAAGTGGCTTCTCAATTTATGGATATGTGACCATTTCAATTGGAATGCATTCGTTCATTTGGTTCGGATGTGAAGCCTTTATGTTGCAATTTCAACCCGTTTGATTCAGCTTCAATATATGTCTATCATGATGCTAATGGATGTCACCCTCTTCAGGATGGCTCCTCCAACGCGCACGACTCCGAATCCTGATCCGCCACCACCACCTCCACCTCCGGAGGCATGGCAAGCTGTGATGGCCGCTACCAATGCAAACACGTAGCTGATCATGCAACTTCTTCAAGAGCGCAACCAAAGGAACCAGGGCCATGGCAACAATCTAAATCAGTTTGCTACACTCAACCAGTTCCTTGCTAACCAGCCAAAGACCTTCAGCAATTGTGTTGAGGCAACAGATGCTGATGATTGGCTCGTGGACATATGCAAGCATTTCGAGTGCAGTAACGTCAGGCCTGAGGACTTTGTCAAGTTCGCCTCCTTCCAACTCAAAGACCAAGCTGCAGAATGGTTTCAGCAGTACAAAGATTCCGGAGGAGGCCGTGTGATTACCTGGGATGAATTCCGTCAAGACTTCAAAGCTCATCATATTCCTCAAAGCGTGGTTGAAAGCAAGCGTGAGGAATTCCGCAACCTGAAGAAAGGCACCATGTCTGTTTATGAGTACAACAAGATGTTTCAGAAGCTCGCCTGTTTTGCTAAGCAAGACGTCCTGACGAGAAGAGCATGATATACCAGTTCAGGGGTGGTCTCAGAGAAGAAATCCAGCTAGCTCTCGTCCTCTTTGATCCCAAGAGGTACGATGAGTTTTACAACATGGCAATGAAGCAAGAGACTGCTCAACTGAAGTGTGTTCCTTCCAAGAAGCGAGTCAGAGATGCAACTCCTTCTTCCTCAACTCAAGTGGCTATGCAGTAGAAGTTTTGGCTTCCTCCTCCTCCGTTCTGTCATCCTTATCAACAGAAGAGCAAAGGTGGCAGTGGATCTTCCCACCCACCCAACCCTGGCTTTCAGAACAAGACTTCGTCTCAAGCTCCAAATCAAGTGCTCCATATCACCGTCCGCTCTCGGAGGTCACGGGCAACAAGTGCCAACAGAAGGGTCACTATGCCAACAAATGCTTCAATCAGAGGCGTCTCCCTCCTCCTTCTCCTGTGAGATCGGCAAGTACAGCTGTGGTCAAGCATAACCAAAAGCATGCCAAGGTCAACTTGTTGAACGCAGCTCAGGCAGAGGACTCGTTAGTTGTCACAGATGTCATCATGGGTAACCTTCCTGTTAACGATGTTCCTGCAAAAGTTCTTTTTAACACTGGTGCATCGCTTTCTTTTATTTCAAGACCATTTGTTGCCAAGAATGATTTTGTGACCAAAAGGATTCCTTTCCCGTTTAAGATTGTGTCCCCGGGCAAGCAAATGACTTCTAATAATTGCATCCCGGACGTTACTATCACGTTGGGTGACTACAAGTTTCTATCCTCTCAAGTGGTCCTTCGTAACTCGGATATTGATCTTATTCTTGGAATGGATTGGCTTTCTAAGCATAAGGCTTAGCTTGATTATGCAGCCAGGCAGATTCAATTGACTCATTCGTCTGAGGATGTAATTGTCTTTGCCGCTAATGACGATACCATCCTTCTGTTTTCTCTCAATGAGAAGGGTGAACTAGATGCCAGCTCTCAAATTCCAGTCGTTTGCGAATATCAAGAAGTCTTTCCAGAAGAGCTTCCAGGAATGCCTCCGCATCGGCCAGTTGAATTCATTATCGATCTTGAGCCTGGCACGGACCTGTTTGCAAACGTCCTTACATGCTTGGACCTGAAGAGTTGAAGGAGCTGAAGAAGCAACTCGATATTCAAGAGCGAATGGGTCTCATCCGACCTAGTTCTTCTTCATGGGGTTGTGGAGTTCTTTTGTGAAGAAGATGGATGGAACGGACCGACTTTGTGTTGACTACCGTCCATTGAACAAGAAGACAATAAAGAACAAGTACCCACTTCCCAACATCAACGAGCTGTTTGAACAACTCAAAGGTGCTCAAGTATTCTCCAAGCTTGATCTCCGTATGGGCTATCACCAGATTCGAATTCGTGAGCAAGATATCCGCAAGACGGCTTTCAGAACAAGCTATGGTTCATATGAATACAATGTCATGTCTTTTGGCCTCGTCAACGCTCCTCCGACTTTCTCTCACATGATGAACTTCATCTTCAACCCCTACACAAATGACTTCGTCTTGGTCTACCTCGATGACACTCTGGTCTTTTCGAAGAACAAGGAAGATCATGCCAAGCACTTGCGTTTGGTGCTGGATAAGCTCAGAGAACATCAGTTCTACGCCAAGTTTTCTCAGTGTGAATTTTCGCTCGATGAGGTTCTCTATCTTGGGCATATCATCTCTGCCAAGGGCATAACGGTGAATCCTCAGAAGGTGTCTGCAATTTTGAATTGGGAACCACCTCAGAACGTGAAGCAACTACGCAGCTTCCTTGGTCTCGCAAGCTATTGTCGAAGGTTCGTTGAGAACTTCTCAAAGATCGTGAAGCCGCTTTCCAACCTTCTCCAGAAGCACGTCAAGTACGTTTGGTCTCCTGAATGTGACATCGCTTTCAACACCCTGAAAGAGAAATTAGTCACTGCTCCAGTTCTGACTCCTCTTGATGAATCCAAACCGTTCGAGGTCTTCTGCGATGCCTCTCTTCAAGGTCTTAGTGCAGTGTTGATGCAAGAGAAGAAAGTTGTGGCCTATACTTCTCGCCAGTTGAAGCCAAATGAAAAGAACTACCCCGCTCATGACCTCGAATTGGCGGCTGATGTGCATGCTCTTTTGACTTGGAGACATCTCCTATTGGGAAGAAAAGTGGACATCTTCACTGACCACAAGAGTCTCAAGTACATCTTCACTCAGCCTAATCTCAACCTCAGGCAGACTCGTTGGTTCGAAATGATTCAAGAGTATAATCCGAGCATCGAATATACTCCAGGCAAGGCCAATGTAATTGCTGACACATTGAGCAGGAAAGCTTACTTCAACAGTCTGATTCTCAAGCCTTACCAACCCGAGCTTTGTGAAGCTTTCCGCAAACTCAACCTGCAAGTTTTTCCTCAAGGTTTCCTCGCCAACCTTCAAGTCTCTCCTACTTTGGAAGATCAAATTTGCGAGGCTCAACTTCTTGATGTTATGGTGAAGATTGGGATTGCCAAGAGTCAACCCAAGTACAAGTGCTATCGCCTTGATGACAAGGATACTCTCTTCTTCGAGGATCGCATTGTTGTGCCAAAAGGTGACCTTCGCAAAGTCATTATGAACGAGGCTCACAATTCACTCCACTCCATCCACCCTGGAAGTACGAAGATGTACCAGGACCTCAAGCAGGCGTATTGGTGGACTCGAATGAAGCGTGAGATTGCTTAGTTCGTGAATGAATGTGATGTCTGCAGAAGAGTGAAGGCAGAACACCAACGATCAGCTGGTCTCCTCCAACCTCTTGCCATTCCAGAATGGATGTTTGACCACATTGATATGGACTTCATGACGGGATTTCCAAAGTCCAAGCGTGACAATGATGCTATATTCGTTGTCATTGACAAACTCACTAAAGTGGCTCACTTTCTGCCTATCAAAGAGTCTATCACTGCAGCTCAATTGGCAGAGCTTTATACCTCTCGGATTGTCTCTCTGCATGGCATTCCGCAGTTGATTTCTTCAGACCGTGGCAGCATCTTTACCTCTAAGTTTTGGGATTCTTTTCAGAAGGCCATGGGCACCAACATCCGTTTCAGCACAGCTTTTCATCCTCAAACTAGCGGCCAAGTCGAGCGTGTCAATCAGATTCTTGAAGATATGCTCAGGGCTTGCGTTATCTCTTTCGGTATGAAGTGGGAAGATTGTCTTCCATATGCCAAGTTCTCCTACAACAGCAGCTTCCAAGCGAGTTCGGGCAAGGCCCCATTCGAAATTCTCTATGGCAGGAAGTGTCGTACTCCTTTTAACTGGTCAGAGACCGGTGAACGTCAACTTCTTGGAAATGACTTGATCACAGATGCAGAAGAGATGTGTAAAGTCATTCGTGATAACCTCAAAGGAGCGCAATCGCGCCAGAAGAGCTACTATGATAGTAAGCATCATGATTTGGCTTTTGAGATCGGAGACCATGTTTACCTCCGCGTCTCTCCAATGAAAGGTACTCGTCGCTTCGGTATCAAAGGGAAGCTTGCCCCTAGATACGTGGGTCCTTTCAAGATCGTCAGCAAGAGAGGCGATCTCGCCTATCAACTCGAGCTTCCCTCAAACTTTGCAAACATGCACGACGTGTTCCATGTCTCTCAGCTCTGCAAGTGCTTCAAGACTCCTAACCGCACCGTCAACTTCGAAGACATTGATCTCCAAGAAGACCTTTCTTATCGTGAGCACCCCGTTGCTATTCTTGAAGAAACTAAGCGCAAGACTCGCAATAAGTCAATCAAATTCCTCAAAGTCAAGTGGTCACACCATTCCGACCGTGAAGCCACCTGGGAACGCGAGGATCACCTCCGTTCGGAGTACACGGCATTTTTCCAGTCCTAGATCTCGGGACGAGATCCTTTCGTAGTGGTGGAGTGTTGTAACACCCCGGATGTAATTTACCTTATCTATACTCCAACTCTTGCCATTTCCGGCCTAAGTTATTTTATTTTCCTCGGGTTCGGGTTTTTGTCTCCGTGTGTTGTTGCCTTTGTCATGCATCTCATATCATGTCATCATGTGCATTGCATTTGCATATGTGTTTGTTTCATGCATCCGAGCATTTTCCCCGTTGTCTGTTTTGCATTCCGGCGATCCTATCTCCTCCGGTGCCCCTTTCTACCTCTTTTCATATGTGGGGGTTAAACATTTCCGGATTGGACCGAGACTTGCCATGCGGCCTTGGTTTACTACCGGTAGACCGCCTGTCAAGTTCCGTGTCATTTGGACTTCGTTTGATACTCCAACGGTTAATTGAGGGACCGAGAAAGCCTCGTTTGTGTTGCAGCCCAATACCCTTCCAATTTGGTCCAAAACCCACCAAAACCTCTCCCATCGTCTAGAACGTTCAATCACGATCGCGTGGCCAGAAACCGTGCTCAATTTGGAGCCTCCTAGCTCCTCCTACCTATAAATATAGACACTCCCCCGAAATTTTGGGTCAAAACACCCCTAACCCTAGTCCTCTCCGTCCTCAGCACGCCGGACATTGTCCGCCGACGCCGGACACACCGCCGCCAACCAATCCCGCGCCGCCACCTGTCCCGGGCGGGCGCCCCACTTCGCCCCCGCCATGCAGGCCCACCAGGCCCACAACCGGCCCTCCCCGGCCCGCGCCTGCCCGCCGCCTGCTCCCCGCGCGAGAGAGCCGCGCTGCCGCGCCGGCCTCTCGCTCCGCCGTCTTCCCGCCTCAACGCCGGTGCCTCCCGCCGCCGCCAACCGCGCCAAGTCCGGCGCCGACCACCGCCGTCTTCCGCCTCGACGCCGGTGCCAACCACCGCCGCCCCCCCTCCCCGTCCTCCTACCGGTCGCCGCTTCTTCTTCCCCTGCGACACTCCGGCGACTCCGGACGGCGAGCTTCGGGAAGCGTGCACAACTACAGTAGCCGATCTGGATCTCAGATCCAAATTTCCCTCGGTTGACTTTTCCCTACAAACCCTAAATTTATGCAAACTTTGGCATGCTATAAATCCGTATCCGTAGCTCCGATATGTGCGTGTAGCATATCAAAATGTTCGCCTCGACGAGTACATCATTTCATATCATTGCATCATTTTAATTTGAGCTCATCTTGATGCCCGAAATGCTGTTGGAAGGGGGCTATGTGCTGAATTTGTCAGATCTGTTTCATCAAATAGCTATTTGTCATTTTTGCCATGATTAATGTGTGCATGCTACGATCCTGAGCTCTACATGAGTTTTGTTATAGGCCATGCCATCTTTACAGACGTGCTTGCCATGTATTTTTGTGATAATTGTGGTGACTAGCACAAGCTTGCAAAGTAGCGTAATCGGTAATGCTGATTTCAAGGACTTAGAATTTCATGAAGTCCTTGTTCTGTTTTTGTCGGTATGCCATATGTTCATGTTGTTTCCTAGTGATCCGTACCTCTTTTGAGGATGATCTGTAATAATGATTTGTTAACATGGTGGTGGTCTATCCATCCATGTGTTTGTATGCATTTATGTAGCACCCTATCTTGAGTCAATCGAGCTCTACTTTTGCTATATAGTGAATCCTGACAGATTGTTGACATGTTTAGCAATTTTGTCGAGGATGTTGCTATTGATCCGTGCATGCTATGTTGTTGTTCTTGCCATGTCTAGCTTCTATGCCATGTATTCTTGATGGGTGTATGCTTAGTTTGTCATGCCATGCTCTGTAGTGAGTGCATCGAGCTCGTAAACCCTACTCGTTAACTGATTTGTATGCTCCAGTTTTTCACTAAGTCTGAAATCTGTATGTTTTTGCCATGTTCACATGCTTGCATTTGTATTTTCTAATCCCTTTTGGCACAAGGTCACTAAGGGACTTTTGTTAAGTGCTTTGAGTAGTTTCGTAGCATGTAGGTTTCATGCTCTAAAGTGTGCTTCCTGATGATAAATTCCAGACTTGTGTTAATTTCACAAAGTCTGAAACATGTTATCATTTGCATTTTTGCCATGCTTGTTTGAACCTGTTAATGGATGAATTAGCTGTAGCTCAGTGTTCATCTTTTGTCAAGCATCATGAATGGATCCCTGCCATGTATTTTGTTGTCATGTTTGGGCGCTGTAGGATATTTATCTTGTTGCATTTAGTTGGTCACTTGTTGATTATCGCAGACCAGTGCCATATTTGTTTTGCTTGCCATTTCCAAACCGTGCATCCGATTCCGGTGATCCTTATATCAATTTCAACCGAAATCACCTCAATTTTCCAGTGGCACTCTTAGATTTCCTTGTTGAGGCCAGGTTCAATCATTTCCTTGTCTTGTTTGGGTAGAGCCGGGAGACGAGTTCATGAACGAGGAGCCCGTTGAGTTTGCTTACGAGGATCAAGTCAACTCTGACAACTTTGCAGGCAAGATGATCATACCCTCGAAATCACTTCTATCTTTGCTTCCTAGATGCTCGCTATTTTGCTATGCCTATGCTACTACCACTTGCTTATCATGCCTCCCAAATTGCCATTAAAACCTCTAACCCACCATGTCCTAGCAAACCGTTGATTGGCTATGTTACCGCTTTGCTCAGCCCCTCTTATAGCGTTGCTAGTTGCAGGTGAAGATTGGAGATCGTTCCTTATTGTAACATTGTTTATTGTTGGGATATCACTATATTATCTTGTTATCTTAGTGCACCTATATACTTGGTAAAGGGTGAAAGGCTCGGCCTTTTGCCTAGTGTTTTGTTCCACTCTTGCCGCCCTAGTTTCCGTCATATCGGTGCTATGTTCCCGGATTTTGCGTTCCTTACGCGGTTGGGTTATAATGGGAACCCCTTGACAGTTCGCTTTGGATAAAACTCCTCCAGCAATGCCCAACCTTGGTTTTACCATTTGCCACCTAGCCTCTTTTTCCCTTGGGTTTCCGGAGCCCAAGGTTTATCTTTATTTAAACCCCCCCGGGCCAGTGCTCCTCTGAGTGTTGGTCCAAACAGAGCCACTTGCAGCGCCACCTCAGGGAAACTTGAGGGTTGGTTTTAGTTGTACGTAGTGTTCATATGATTGTGCCCTGAGAACGAGATATGTGCAGCTTCTATCGAGATTTGTTGGCACATTAGGGCGGTGTTGCTACACTTGTTTTACCATTGTCGAGGATATCTTGTAACCGGGATGGCGAGTCTGATCGGAATGTCTCGGGAGAAGGAATATCCTTCATTGACCGTGAGAGCTTGTGATGGGATAAGTTGGGATTCCCCTGTAGGGATTTGAACTTTCGAAAGGGGTGCCCGCGGTTATGGGCAGATGGGAATTTGTTAATGTCCGGTTGTAGATAACTTGAAACTTAACTTAATTAAAATGAATCAACCGCGTGTGTAACCATGATGGTCTCGTCTCGGCGGAGTCCGGGAAGTGAACACGGTGTTGGAGTAATGCTTGACGTAGGTTTTTCTAGGATCACTGCTTGATCATAGTTGTTCGACCGTGCTTTTGCCTTCTCTTCTCGCTCTCTTTTGCATACAGGTTAGCCACCATATATGCTAGTCGCTTGCTGCAGCTCCACATCATACCTTGCCTTACCTATAAGCTGAAATAGTCTTGATCGCGAGGGTGCAAGATTGCTGAGTCCCCGTGACTCACAGTTTACTTCCAAAACCAGATGCATGGACCGATGATACCGTTCCAGACGATGCGCTTGAGCTCAAGTGGGAGTTCGATGAAGACTCTCGCCGTTACTATGTGTCTTTCCCAGATGATCAGTAGTGGTGCCCAGTTGGGGCGATCGGGGACCGTGTCGCATGTGGGGGTTGATCTTTATTTTGGTACCATAGTCGGGCCATGAGTGTATTGGATGATTGTAATGTTATTCATGTATTTGTGTGACGTGGCGAGTGTAAGCCAAGTATGTATCTTTTCCCCTTTATTTATTTACATGGGTTGTTGTGAAGATTACCTTACTTGCGACATTGCTTTCAATGCGGTTATGCGTCTAAGTCGTGCTTCGACACGTAGGAGATATAGCCGCATCAAGGGAGTTACAAGATAAAGCATCTCGAACCGAGAATGTGATATGATGAACCACTCCGGAAAGCAGGAATTGAATTTACTCGATGAAACAAGAATAAGAATTACATTATGTTTATCCTTCACCAATTAAATTGATGCCGAGCAACCGGATTTGGCATATTACTTATTCTCGTAGAAAAGATTAAGAGAGATATAACATAAACTTGAGAATGTCTTCAACGAACTACCGGTAGGATTGGAACATCGAATAAATCGATATGATAACAGCGGAAAAGAAACCTGGAAGAAACACCGTAAGAATTGAAAATGAACCAAGAAAAGAGATGAATCACCGGTAAGAATTAGAGAATGAAACATGATACTTGAGGGAATTTAGATGCATGAAAACGAAGAGATCCCGAACTGACTAGAGGATATTTGAACGATGCACCGGTAGGATTTGGAGAACGATAGCTGAAAGCTGGAATGAATAATATTTGAAAAGATGGCCTTCATAAAATCAAGCTGAAAAGACTCCTGAATTGCTCCGGAAGGGTGAAAAGAGTTCTCACAATCGAAAAAAATTATGAGAGGATGGCAACAAGCTAGAACCATGAATCTTGAAGAGAATGGAGCAAGATTGAGAGGAAAATCTTCTTCAGTCCTCAAAATCCGAGAATGACGACGAGAAACACCACCAAGACTTGTTGAGATACTCCGGGATGATGAATAGAAAGGTTGAGCCAACGGTGAAAAGAATTTGAAAGATCTTGGAGGAAGACATATGACTGATGACAATTCGTTCTTACGTCATACTTGAAATGAATTTGAGAATAACTTTGGGAGAATAAGAAGAGTCAGGTAAGATCCTGGAAAAAGACCTGTGGGTTAGGGCCCACTCAAAATAAACACCGTTGAAGTGATTGCTTGAAAAGAGAGATTCCACCGGTTGAATTAAATGGCTTGAGTGAGATAACATCCTCGAAAGAGTTTGAATGAATGAGAATAAGCACTAGCATCTTTTGAGATATCCTCAGCACTCCGGAACAAATGAATATCAAGCGGGGAATGATTATGAGGTGCACCGGCATAAGAAAAGCATTGGGCAAAAAGAAAAGACTATGCTCAATACCCAAGCTTGAATTGAATCCAGAGAGAATGAATAATGATGAACTTGAGGATCCGTTAGGACCTTCATGAGAATCACCGAATAAGAATATTGACGGAACAGAATGGGGAGACTTCATATCCATAAGATGGATACTTGATTGAGAAATCTAAGTCCTTGAAGAAAACAAGGGAGGGAGGGCGGGAAAACAAAGGCAATTCAGGGCGGATGAAACAACACCGTTGAAAAGACTTGACTTGATCTTGTGGATGTTGAAAAAAGATTGGATCCACTAGAAGAGAAGCACACCGGTTGAAAAAGGAATTAACATGACAATCTTGATTATCTTGAAGGATTAGTATCCACATAGAAATATGAGAACACCGCTTAGAAAAGGTATGGAATCAACATTTGACTCTGAAGCAACTCGAATACCACAATTCAAAACAAAACAAAGGATTGGCTTGCAGAAAAAGCCGGAACAAACATATGATAGAGATTTCGTCCAAAGTTTTCGTGGTGGGGCTTACACGGGCTCGATCATACAACACCATCATGTACAAGGCAGTGCACATGACATACGAAGCGTCCCCGAGTCGGCATAGCCAAGGACTCTTTAAGACACAACAAGACCACTGTAAAACCAACCGTGGATAGGCGGACCACTAGACGTCGAACCCCAATTTCATATCATACATCTGTCGGAAAGATATCCGAAGAGCTTCTTGAATTCCCACTTATAAACTCCCGAAACTATCCGGCTATGCAATCGGGTGTTGGGGATACAGGGGAAGCATAATATCTCACCCAAAACTAACAAATTCTACATCCAGCTGTATCCATCCTTCAACACATAACCAATAAACCTTCAGAAATCGTTTACCTCAACCTTCGAAAAGCATCCGTTATACAAGTTATGGCAATACGCTCTTACTCCCGCCCCAGTACTAGGTGGCGTCGAGGTTATCTCACCAACAACTGCATAAAAGAGATTTTCGATGTCGGCGAGCTCAGGTATTCTAGAACTGCAACGATAAAATTGTGACGACAACACCTCGGAGCTCAACTCCCCGGGACACTGCCACAACCCCTAAATGTCAGGAGGCACCAAGAACAATGTTCCCATAACAAATCGATCGGAACGATTCCAAGATACCCGCGTGATCCTAAAAAAATAGTGAAATTTCAGAAGAGAAGAGTCAAAACTCTACGTCAGGATGCCTCAGCAGAGCGACGAAGGGACTGAGGAGTAAAAAGAATTCCTATCTCTCCGATATATATAATCCTAAATGACTCAAAACATTTTTCTAGACTCAACAACGCCAATGATTCGATCAAGCAGGGGGCTCATAAGGTCGGGGAAGGCTCTGATTACCAACTTGTAACGCCCTCGATGCGGCTATATCTCCCACGTGTCGAAGCACGACTTAGAGGCATAACCGCATTGAAAGCAATGTCGCAAGTGAGGTAATCTTCACAACAACCCATGTAATACAATAAGGGAAAGAGATTCATAGTTGGTTTACAATCGCCACTTCACACAATACATGAATAAAGCATTACATCAACAGGTACAATCAAGGTCCGACTACGGAACCAAAATAAAGAAGACTACCCCAAATGCTACAGATCCCCGATCATCCCAACTGGGCTCCACTACTGATCAACTGGAAACGGAAACAACATAACGAACACGATCTTCATAGAGCTCCTCCTTGAGCTCGGTTGCGTCACCTGCACGGTAACATCGGCACTTGCAAACTGGTTTTGGAAGTATCTATGAGTCACGGGGACTCAACAATCTCACACCCTCGCGATCAAGACTATTTAAGCTTATATGAAGGGTAAAAGGTATGAGGTGGAGCTACAGCAAGCGACTAGCGTATCTGGTGGCTAACATACGCAAATGAGAGCGAGAATAGAAGGCAAAGCACTTTCGAGAAACTATGATCAAGAAGTGATCCTAGAACAACCTACGTCAAGCATTACTCCAACATCGTGTTCACTTCCCGGACTCCGCCGAGAAGAGACCATCACGGTTACATATGCGGTTGGTGCATTTTAATTAAGATCAACTTCAGGTTTTCTACAACTGGACATTAACAAATTCCCATCTGCCCATAACCGCGGGCACGGCTTTCGAAAGTTCAAATCCCTACAGGGGTGTTCCCACTTAGCCCATCACAAGCTGTCACGGTCAACGAAGGATATTCCTTCTCCTAGGACAATCCGATCGGACTCGGCATCCCGGTTACAAGACATCATCGACAATGGTAAAACAAGTCCAGCAAGACCGCCCGATGCGCCGACATCCTGATAGGAGCTGCAAATATCTCGTTCTGAGGGCAACACCGGATGAACACTACATACAGCTAAAACCAGCCCTCAAGTTTCCCCGAGGTGGCGCTGCAAGTGGCTCTGTTTCGGACCAACACTTGGACAAGCGCTAGCCCAGGGGGGTTAAAACAAAGATGACCCTTGGGCTGGCCTAACCCAAGGGAAAAAGAAGCTAGGTGGCGAATGGTAAAACCAAGGTTGGGCCTTGCTGGAGGAGTTTTATTCAAAGCGAACTGTCAAGGGGTTCCCATTATAACCCAACCGTGAACATAACACCGATATGACGGAAACTAGGGCGGCAATAGTGGAACAAAACACCAGGCATAAGGCCGAGCCTTCCACCCTTTGCCAAGTATATAGATGCATTAATTAGATAAGAGATATTGTGATATCTCAACAAATATCCATGTTCCAACAAGGAACAAACTCCAATCTTCACCTGCAACTAACAACGCTATAAGAGGGGCTGAGCAAAGCGGTAACATAGCCAAACAACAGTTTGCTAGGACAAGGTGGGTTAGAGGCTTGGCTTAACAATATGGGAGGCATGATAAGCAAGTGGTAGGTATCGTAGCATAGGCATAGCAAAAGAGCGAGCAACTAGCAAGCAAAGATAGAAGTGATTTCGAGGGTATGGTCATCTTGCCTGAGATCCCGTAAGGAAGAAGAACGAGTCCATGAAGAAGACAAACAGACGTAGTCGAACGAATCCTCACAACACGACGTTATCGGAACCAACCCGAAGAAGCAACACCGGAAAGGAGCAAACAACATAGTAAACAACCATCACATCGACATGGCAAGATGCACAACCGTGTATGATGCATGTCCGGTTTAAAGAAGCATGGCATGGCAAAGTGCACAAACAACACTACAAATTAAGTGGAGCTCAATATGCAACTCCGTTGCATATTGACGAAACACCACATAACTTATTTAGTTTGATCTCGTTTATGTACTCAACAATATTAAATGTTGTTAGCATGGCAAGAGGTGAAGCATAAAGAAACTATCTATCTAGGCAAGTTTAAATGACGTCGGAACAACAAAACAACAAGTCTGGAAAATCCTCATGTGCATATTTTAAGGTTTGGTACTGTTCTTCCCTAAACCATATTTTAGATTTATTAAACATGCAAAGTGCGGCAACCATGTTAAACTAGGCATTTTTCCACCCCATTTACATATAAAGTTTGTTACAAACCGAGTTACGGTTAAATAGTTATGAATTAAAACATTTTAGCAAGTTATTAGGCAAATTAATGCAAACAGCAAGTTTAAACATTTTTAACATGGATGAAAGTTGGATATTATTAAACTAGACAAAATTCTAAGCGACTTTCATATATAATTTAATTAGATCCGATGCACGGTCAATTAGTTATTAAATGCATGAATGCTGAGGGTTTTTCTGCAAAGCAGGCAAACTCTGGATAAAAGATAAAATCGCAGCAACAGGAAAAAAACATATCAGACCAAATCTGGAGGATCTGGGCTGGATTCGGTGCTGGACCAGAGTGGTGCTGCAGAGCTGGGCCATCCCTTGCGCTGGAGCTGGGCCTCGCTGGAAAAGAAACGGTGGCCGGCTCGGTCAAAACAGAGGGTGTCAACGCAGTCACATCGAACGACTTGAAGCAGAGGCGTTGTCCTCCTCTTTTCGATAGGACGAAGAGCAGCTGCGGCGCTGAGGACTCCGGCGAGCGGCAGGAGTGGATCCGGGCGAAGAGGGCCTTGGCGCAGCGCGGAGCTGGTCAGGGACGGGCAGCACCGAGTGGGTATGAACGGAGACAAGGTCTTGGCGACGCAGGGGCGCGTGATGGCCGGTCTGCAGTGGAAGCAGGGGAGGTCAACGCAGCCACGGGAAGGGGTGACGCGGTGGAGCTGCGGGGTCGGCAACGATGCTGGGTGTGGGAGGCCGCTTGCAGCGCGGACGAGGCGGAGGAAGGCGTGTTGCGGAGCTCCTGTTGTGTGTCCATGGCGATGCAAAGGATGGCAGCATCGTCCTGCTCCTGCAGAGAGAGTGACGTGAGGAGAGAGGCATGGCAGGGGGAAACGGAAAGATGGGAAGGTGAGGAGGAGGAGAAACACGACCTTGGGGCCCAGCGTCCATGGCAGAGGAGCTTGAGCGGCGGCGTTCGTTGTCGGACGGCGAGGTGAGCAGGGGGACAGGGATGAGGCATGGCTCGAGGAGGGAATGATGGGGGGCGCGAGGAGATCGAGGGGAGTTTCTGGTTGGGGGATTTCGATCGAGGGCGAGATCATGAGGGAAAAGCGAGAGAGTGGCGGCGGCGCTAGGTAGGATCCCTAGAAATTAGGGATTTGTCTCGGTTTAGACTAGTATATATAGCGGGTAGGTTAGTCTAGGGGATAATCCGTCGCTCCGTTCATAATCGGACGGTCGGGAAAAAATAGGCTAGGGAGGCCAAATAATAAAACAGTGATATTTTGTAGATGTTTGGGGATGATCCGGATCCAACGGTGACGACTGTCCGGGTCGGGTCCGGGATAGCTTTCGGACGCGCGAACGAGGAGCTTCGGCTAGGCCTGGCGATAGGTAGAGAGCTGTGTACACGGTCTCAAGCTGAGAGAAGAGAAGAGAGGGTGGCCCGGTGACTGTTTCCGGAGACCGAAAATGTGCGACGTTAGACCGACTATACTGCCGCTATAGTTATCCGTTGGGGCGTCAAACGAACTCCGAATGCGATGAAACTTGACAGGCAGTCTATCTACACCATAATAAGACCACACGCCAACTTTCAACTCATTCTGAGAAACTTTTCCGGACACTTATAAAATACTATTTCGGACATGTCGCGGGAGCGTGCAAGTGTGTCTAGGCTCAGAACAGACAACGGACGGAACGAGGAGACCAGGACGGATGCAGGTTTTGAAAACGTGATGATGCAATGCACATGATGACATGATAAAATGCAACATGCAAGTGAATGACATGGCAACGACGGCGAATAACTGGAAGACACCTAGCGCATCAGTCTCGGGGCGTTACACATGTATAGGTTGGTTTGTCATGCATGAAAATGGTACAGATGGATAGATTTAATTTTTCTGATCATTTTTCATATAAAAATTATTTAATCTGAGCTATGGTTGAATTTCTATGAATTTTTGAAGTTTATAACATTTTCTGGATTTTCCTAATTTAATTTAAAACCAGAAAATGATATATTGCGTCAGCACAGCGTCATGCTTACGTCAGCAGGTCAAAGGCGCTGACCAAGTCAAACCTGACGTGTGGGGACCACACATCAGTGACTCAGTTAGTTAACAGGGGGGTTTTATTTACTTTAATTAGGATTAGTGGGCGCCGGGCCCACTGGTCAGCGACTAACTAGCTAACTAACCTAGGTAAATTAGTGTTAAACTAATACTAACTAAAATGTCAGGGGGGTGGCCCACGCGTCAGTGACACAAGGGAAAAGGTCAAAACCCTGGTCAGCGGGGTCAAACCCGCCGGCGACTCGACGCCGGCGAGGCCAGACGCGGCGGAGGGCCACGGGATTAACCTTACGGTGACCATTTGGGCGGCGGAGGCCACGGGCGAGGAGCCAGGGCTCGTCGGCGTCTTCTGGAGCAAAAGGGAGAGGCGGGGACGGCCTGAGCTCGCCGGAGCGGAGCTCCGCGCGGTGGCCGGAGCACAGCTTCGAGTGGGAACGGGCTACGAGGAGCGGCAGGTGCTGCGGAATGCGTCTATGACCTCCTGGCGTTGCGCTGAGCACGGCTATGTGCTCGGGTGCAGCTCTATGTGACAGTGGCCACGGCGGCGACATGGCTGTGCGGCGGCGAGCTTCGGTCATGGCTGCGCTAGCGCTAGAGGACACGAGGGACGACGTGGCAAGGGGGAATCGGGTCAACGGCTCACCGCGGAGCTGCAGGGATGGTAAGAGGGCTCGGGGACACGCCGGAGTGGCCGGATCGATGGAGAAGGTCGCCGGAGCCGAAGCTTGAAGATGATGATGATGGCGGCTGCTCGGGGCCTCTGTGCTTCCTTCCTTCGGTGCAGAGGTGAAGCGAGAGGTGGCGGAGGCTCTGGATAGCTCAGGAGGTAAGGCGACGGCGGTGGGCGCACCGGCTCACGGCGGCGTGCTCAGGCGCGTGAGGGGGAGAGCGAGGGAGAGAGACAGAGGAAAGGGGAGGGCACGGGGAGGGCACGGGGAGAGAGTGAGGGGGGTCAGGGTGGTGCGTGGCGGCTCCAGGAGCCTCTCCCGCGTCGGCGGAAGCAGGAGGTCGCTCGCGCGCGGCGACCACACTCCCTTCATCCTCCTGGCAAGAGGAGGAAGACGACAGGGGTGGTGGGGATGGGCCGGGCTAGCTTCAGCAGCGGTCCGCACAGGTAGGCACCAGGTAGTTTCTCTCTCTCTCTGATTTTCTATTTATTAATGTTTTCTATTTTCTGCAATTTGTTTTGACTTAGTAATAATACTAAATCATTTTATTTTCTTATGCCAATTTTTGCAGGGGCTAGTGGTATTATTCCTGAGCTCCTCAGCAAAATTCAGAATTTTTGGACATATACAAAATATATCACACATATATATATATCCAAGGCAAATAATTATTGCATTAATTCCAAATGGCCAAAATAAATATTTATGGGCTCCTAAAATTATTGGTTTGAATTTTACCTCTGACCAATATTTTCAGAGAGCAACATGAACATTTTCTTGGTCCTTTTTGGAGCACTTTTTATCTGGGTCATTTCTAGAAATGATTTCTGAGGGTTTCACAAATCCCCATTTCAAATTTAAATGAAATTTAAACATGATGCAAACATGAAGGCTAGCCTAGGTCATACCAGAACTAGAGATGTGACAGGTTGATCTTGCGCAGGTTGGCAAATGTCTCTTCTAGATCTTGCATAAGAGTCGGCCCATCCTTGGTTTTGACCACTGTGTCATCCATGTAGGCCTCCATATTTCTATGGAGCTGAGGTTCAAAACCAATTTGGACCGCTCTTGCAAACGTTGGGCCAGCACTCTTCAATCCCGAAAGGCATCCATAAAAAGCAATACGTACCACATGGGGTGATGAATGTTGTCTTCTCTTCATCCTCTCTTGTCATGAAGATTTGGTGGTAGCCTGAGTAGGCATCGAGGAATGATAGCAGATCACACCCGGCTGTGAAGTCAACAATTTGGTCGATGCACGGCAATGGGAAGGGGTCCTTAGGACAAGCCTTATTGATATCTGTGTAATCAATACACAGCCTCCACTTCCCATTCGCCTTGCACACCACTACCGGATTGGCCAACCACGTCGGTGGAGCACCCCTCTCACCAAACCTGCCGCTTCTAACTTCTTGATCTCCTCTGTGAAGAACTCCTGCCCCTCCAGAGCCTACTTTCTGACCTTCTGCTTGAAGGGCCGCGCGTGGGGGCAGGCAGCTAGATGGTGCTCAATCGCCTTCCTGGGAACACCGGGGATGTCGGACGCTTGCCATGCAAACAGGTCGACATTCACCCGCAGGAAGGAGACGAGCTCGCCTTCCTATTTGCTGCTGTGGGCGGAGCCTATGATGAAGGCCCTTCCCCATGCCTTCCTCCGCGACAGGCACCTTCTTGGTCTGCGGCGGCTCGGCTCTGGATCTCTTGTTCTTGTTGGCAGAGCTCTCTGGCACGTCCTCAGCGGTAGCACAACACCCCGAGGGGGTGCGCTTGCCGGAGTGGGTGCGAGAGGTCTTGACGGGCTCCTTTTTTCCTCCCGGGCCTTCGGCGGCAGGAGCAGGTGCCTTGACGGCAGCTGCTGCAATTGCTTCCCGGTAGAGTTGGTCGGCGCAGATCAGCGCATCCTTCTTGTCCGAGGGGATGGAGATGATGGTCAACGGCCCGGGCATTTTAGCATGTTGTAGGTGTAGTGTAATTCCGCCATGAACTTAGCGAGTGTCGGGCGGCCGAGGATCCCGTTGTAGGGCAAGGGGATCTCGGCCACGTCGAAGACGAGCCTCTCCGTCTTGAAGTTCAACTCCCCTCGAAATGTCACAGGCAGTGTGACCTTTCCCTTTGCCTGGCTTCTCCCCGGATTGACCCCCTGAAACGTGCTCGTTTCCTCAAGGTCTCCGTCAGGGATTTGCAACCTTTTGATCATGACAGGCGAGATCAGGTTTAGGCCGGCCCCACCGTCAACCAACATCTTGTTCACCTTGAGGATGCGTATTGTTGGCGAAACCAACAACGACAAACACCCGACCGCGGTAGTGCGATCAGGGTGGTCCTCGGCGTCAAAGATGAGGGGCGTGCTGGAGCACTCCAGTGGCTTCTGAGCATCAAACGACGGCTCTGTTGTTGTGACCTCTCGCGCCCATTGCTTGAGCTGGCGGTGAGAGGTGTGCAGCAAGGCGCCGCCATCGACGCACATGGCCTCCGTAGCCTTCTAGAACCCTTTCTCACCAGACTCGTCGTCCTCGTCGCGGTCGTCGTCTTCTTGTTTCTTGTCGCAGCCCTGGGCGGGTCTTTCTTGCTGTTTGTCCCTACCGAGGCAGCCTCCTTGGCCGCCGCGCTTCTTGCCGGATCCCTCAGCACCATCCTGGTCCTTTTCCTTGTCCCGCTTTTCGTACTCAGCGTTTGCTTTTCAGCAAGCAGCTCGACTTGCTGGCAGTTCTGGAGATCGTGGCCCTTGGTATGTGGATCTTGCAGTATTGCTTGCTGGAGCTTCCTGGCTTGTCGGTAGCCGCCAAGGCTCGGTAGGTGGAGCACCTGGCAATCTCCTTGCCGGGGGTGTGTGCCTTGACCTTCTTGTTGGCACCGGTATTGTCAGATCCCTCAATGGCAAGCACGGCCTTGCCTTTGCGTTTCTTGCTGCGACGCCGACCCCTCTTCGTCGGGGCGGCGACGTCCTCCTCAGTAGAGTCGGTTTCCGCGCCGGGGTACTTCCTTCCCTCTTCAGCCTGGGCGCACCTGTCGGCCAGAACATAGAGCTCGGCCACATCTTTAACCCTGGTCATCGCCAGCTCCTCGCGCATCTTGCGATTGTGCATGTTCTGATGGGACGCGCTAATCACAGCGGCGCGATGAACGTTAGGGATGTTGTATTGCACCCGGCTGAATCTCTGGATGTACTTGCGCAGGGTATCCCTTCCTTCTGGGGAATGATATGCAGATCACTGGCCTGGCCATGAGCTTCGTGGCCTCCCATGAATGCGCCAACGAACTCATGGCACAGATCTGACCAGGAAGAGATGGAGTCCGCCGGCAAGTGCATCAACGAAGATATCACATTGTGCTTGAGCGCCAGCGGGAAGTAGTTGGCAAGCACCTTGTCGTTGTGGCACCGAGTGGCCTGCATTGTGATGGTGTAGATGCTGAGGAACTCAGACGGATGGGTCTTGCCGGTGTACTTCTCGCCGACGTCGGGCTTGAACATGCGGTGGGACGGCCACTGGAACTGCCTCACCTCACGGGTAAAAGCCGGGCAGCCCACCTCGTAAGGTAGGCCGCTGGGGCGCCCGGTGCTGGGTGGTGCGTAGTGGGTCCCGCCCGCTTGTCCGACTGGCGGCGCGCTTCACGCCGGTGTTTGACGGTGGTTCGAGCGTCTTCGTGAGCTCGCTCCTGAAGGACCTGGCGCTGGTCGCGGAGGGTCCGTGGATCGAATGACGCTATGGAGATGTTATCACCAGCGTCGCCGCGACAGGCCGACGCCCGTGGCGGCTGGCGAGGAGGGGGAGAGTGCACCATGGCCGCAGCTCCCCCGGCCCTCCCAGCGCCAGCATGTGGTGGTTCGGTGGAGCGCCGACCCAAGGGCCCCGCCGGTCGTGACTCGTCTTTGTTCGCGACGGCGACGAGGCTCCGGATGGTGGCCCTCCACTCATCTAGCTTCTCCGTAGCAGGAGGGAAGTCGAGGAGCAGCTGCGCGCGCGCCAAGGCTTCCGCTAGCATGGGTGGCGGCGATAGCTGAGTGGATCGTGGCATGCTTCGACTTCTAACTATGTTAGAAGGAGCTCTGACATGACCCAGCGGCTGTGTGCCATTTTCACCAGTGCTTCGGCGAGCGTGTTTGAAAGTGGGTTATATCGACTAGGGGGGGGTGAATAGGTGATTTTTATGAAAGTCTTCAAAACATGGAAGTTTCGAAGACAAACGATAGAAATAAACCTATTACCATGCAGCGGAAGGTAGCTACACTGGGCAAACCATAGTCAAGTATTCAATGAAGTGAAAGCACAATGACTAATAGCAGCAAGGTAGTAAGGATCAGGCAGGAGGATATTATGAAGCCAAACAGAACAAGCAGTCACTCAGTGAAGACAGAAGATAATGCAATTATACAATGGCTTCACAAGGACCAACAGTAAGTAAAGGGAAGGGAAGGATGAAACCAGTGACTCGTTGAAGACAATGATTTGTTGGACTAGTTCCAGTTGCTGTGACAACTGTACATCTGGTTAGGGCGGCTAGGTATTTAAACCTGAGGACACATAGTCCCGGACACCAAGTCCTGAACACGCAGCTCAGGACACCCAGTCCTCACCGTATTCCCCTTGAGCTAAGGTCACACAGACCTCGCCCAATCACTCTGGTAAGTCTTCAAGGTAGACTCCCAAACCTTCACAGACTTCGTTCACCGGCGATCCACATTGTCTCTTGGATGCTCAGAATGCGAGGCCTAACCGGCTAGAGGATTCACAGTCCTCAAGTTCAATAAGTCTTCAGATTACACAGACAAGAAGACTTAAGTGATGCCTAACACTCTTTGGCTCTGGGTGGTTAGGTCTTTATCCTTGCAAGGAATTCTCTCTCAAAGGCTTCGAGGTGGGTTGCTCTCAAACGACAAAAGCCGTACTCTAACACTGAGCAGCCAACCGTTTATGGTTGTAGGGGGTGGGCTATTTATAGCCACTAGGCAACCCCACCTGATTTGTCCGAAATGACCCTGGGTCACTAAGGAACTGACACGTGTTCCAACAGTCAGATTTCAAACTCACACGGCAACTTTACTTGGGCTACAAGCAAAGCTGACTTGTCCGACTCTAGACAAGATTTGCTCTCATAGTCTTCACTCGAAGATATAGGTTTTGGTTAAGCATCACTTCAGTCATTCTGACTGGTTCACTTGGACCCCACTTAACAGTACGGTGGTTCCTACGACTCAGCAAAGAAGAAAAAGAACTACGAAAGATCTAAGTCTTCGAGCTCCATAGGCTTCATGCGATGTCTTCTCTTGTCATAGTCCTCAATGAGAATATCTTCATATACCACCTTTGACATCAATGTCTTCATACATTTTTAGGGGTCATCTCTGGTAGGAAAACCGAATCAATGAGGGACTTCTACCTGTGTTATCCTGCAATTATCACAAACACATTAGTCCCTCAACTAGGTTTGTCGTCAATACTCCAAAACCAACTAGGGGTGGCACTAGATGCACTTACAGTGTTGAACTCCTTCGCCTTGCTGACGACGCACAGGGCTCTTCCCACAGCGATGGCCAGGGTCACCAACGTGGTGACGCTGTTCGGTGCGCACACCATGGGAAGAATGCGCGGTGGTTGCCGGTGTATGCGTCCTCGAGGTCGCCGCGCCACCCGGAGTTGGCGCAATAACACCCTTGGAGGGCCCCGCTCCGCCGGCAGGGGTCCACCTCCGTCTTTGGATCCGGTGGCGTGGGGCCGACCGTCTGGTGCACGAACGACGCCGCTCGCCAGGCTCCGACTTCCTGGGTGGTGCTGGTGTTCGTGGGCCACGGCCCGAGTCCTGTCCGCGACCGGTCCGCTGCTCGTCCGTGCTAGCACGGGCTGTTTGGCCCCCAACGAGCCGATCGTCATGGCCGTCTTCTTCTTAGGGGCCATGGCGACGAAGAACCACTAGGCTAACTATCAGACCAGATTCTCACAAATGCGCCCCCTACGTGGCGCGCCAAAGATGTCGGTGGGAAACGACACCTATGGGATCACAAGAATCCCTAGTGCGGTTGCGGGGCGCGGGGTTGAGAGAAGAGCAGGTCTAACAGAGAGCACGCGGTTCATTTATCTAGGTTCGGGCCGCGAGGATGCGTAAAGCCCTAGTCCTGCTTTGGTGGATGTATTCTGAGTTCTCGAACTAGCTACGGGCTTTAACGAGCTCCAAAAAGCTGAATCCCTCCCCTCGTCGCCTTGGGCCTCCTTTTATAGAAAAAGGGGTTGCCACAGTGGCACACAGGAGGTGGAAAGGCAACAGTGTTGCGAGGTTATCCTTGTATTACAAGACAAAGCACATTAAATGCGAGGCTTAGGTGTCCCTCCACTTTATCGGGGCTGGGGGTGACGCCCGTCCTGTCCGTCGCCGCTCCTCCAAGCTTTGACACGTGCCTTGGCCAGGGTTGCATGCGGTGCCATGTAGGTAGGTAGGCAGCTGAGGTGGCGCAGTGGTGGAATCTCCACGAAGGGCTGCATGTCGCCATGTAGGTGCCTGCCCAGCTGGTTGGGTCGGCAGCTGCATGCGAACGGTGGCGGAGACTTGGCTGGTGTGGGCTTGACGGTGGCCCTGCTGGTGCGCTTGGCGAGGGCCTTTCCGGGTGGCCCGGCAGGGGTCTTTCCATGGCGTGCAGGCGTCCCCGACAAGGATCTTGCCGGGGGTCTTGTGGGTTTCTTCGGTGAGGATGGCTGCCTTCCTATCCTCATTTAACCTTGACTTTTCTTTCTCTTCACGAAGATCTGCATGCCAACACAGAGGTGCCTCCCGAGCCCTATCCAATGCATTTGTCGAGTGTTGGTTGGCTCAAGGGTGGCTCACTCGGCTGGGGTGGGCGAGTTGCCCCGGCAAGGGTCCTGGCCGGGGAAACCTGCTTTGCCTATTTGATCTTTGTGGCCTTGGTTCTTGTCGTTGCTTTGCTTCGTCTTGGGCTTCGATCTTACCTTGGCTTACCTCCCTTGCTCTGTTCGGTGTGGTCACGGGCGCGGCTCTGACTGCCCGTGCACAGGTAAAGGGGTACAAAAATGTGCCCCTATTTTTGTACATCGACAATAGGTATCTCCGAAAGTGTCTGTTGGGTTAGCACGCATTGAGACTAGGATTTGTCACTCCGTATGACGGAGAGGTATCTCTGGGCCCACTCGGTAATGCATCATCATAATGAGCTCAATGTGACTAAGGAGTTAGCCATGGGATCATGCATTACGAAACGAGTAAAGAGACTTGCCGGTAACGAGATTGAACGAGGTATGGGGATACCGATGATCGAATCTCGGGCAAGTAACATACCGATGGGCAAGGGGAATTGTATACGGGATTGATTGAATCCTCAATATCATGGTTCATCTGGTGAGATCATCGTGGCACATGTGGGAGCCAACATGGGTATCTAGATCCCGAAGTTGGTTATTGGCCGGAGAGATGTCTCGGTCATGTCTGCATGGTTCCCGAACCCGTAGGGTCTACACACTTAAGGTTCAGTGACGCTAGAGTTGTAATGGGAATAGTATGTGGTTACCAAAGGTTGTTCGGAGTCCCGGATGGGATCCTGGATGTGACGAAGAACTCCGGAATGGTCCGGAGGTGAAAATTGATATATTGGACGAAGAGTATTGGAGTCCAGAGTTGTTCTGGGAGTTCCGGGTGACGACCAGCATGACCGAAAGGGGTTTTGGAGGCCCCGGGAATCGTTGGGGGGCTTTATGGGCCAAGGGGAGGACACACCAGCCCACTAAGGGGTTGTGCGCCCCTCCCACCCCATCTCATGTAACCTGGAGAGGTGGGGGCGCCTCCCCTAGGGCAGTGGCCCCTCCCGGCTTGGGGGCAAGTTTCCTAGGGGTGGGGGCGCCCAAACCCATCTAGGGTTTCCCCTATGGCTGTCGTGGTTCTAAGTCTGACAGTAGAATGGGGGTAGGGATGTAGAGGCAAGATCCTAGCTATGGAGGAGTTGTACATGTGAGTTTTACAAGTTCAGGCCCTTCTCAGAGGAAGTAACAGCCCTACGTCTTAGAGCCCGGAGGCGGTCAACTGGATTATATGTGTGTGAGTTACAGGGGGTGCGAACCCTTGTCCCAGAGGAGGGGGTGGCTTATATAGAGTGCGCCAGGACCCCAGCTCCCCTCCGTTACACAGGGTTCAATGTTCGAAAAGAGAGAGCATTACAGGTAACGTCTATAATAAAGTGCTACAAATGATCAATAAATGTAGGAGTAAACGCCCGACCGTTGCTGGGCAGAACGGCTTTAGGTCTTCTTGTACGTCGAGTGGTGTTTTACATGGTCAACTGGTTGAATAGTTGAGTGACTCAAAGAAGAAGTAGTCTCCGAGTGAATGGTAGGTCGAATGGATTGCACTCGATGCCCTTATTGGGTCCACCTTGTTTACTCTTGAAATTCTTTGCTTCTAGGGCAAGGACCTTAGGTAGGACGTATAGGTCAGGCCTATTACCCTACCCCAGGTCTATGTCCTCATCATTAGCCCCCAAATGGATTGAGGTCCGAGTGAAAAAGAAGGTTGAAGTTGATCTTGTCTTGACTCTTGCCTTTCTCAAGAATTCATCTCTGAATGGAGGCCAGTGTTGGAACTTTCGGCTTCGTTTCAGTCGCCTTGATCGATTCAGCAATTACCGATTGGTTTTTATAACGTCGCCTGTCGAGTGTCATCTTTGATGCGAAATCTTTGGCATGATCAGTTGCCGAGGATCCTGGATTTCGTGAGATTCGAAATTTCGGTAGGAGCGCGCCAGACGGAACATGTCATGGTAAGCGGAGTGGATAGACATGGCGTTTCAATTTCCGCGCCACCTTTTTCGCCACGAATCCCGTGCGTGACTGTTTGAGGGATTTGACAGGATCGCCCGGACCCACACGTCAGCCACTCGGAAGTGGGCCTTTAAAAGCGGCGAGACCGAGGCGTCCACACTGTGCGTGCCCATTCTCCTTCTTCTTCCTCTTGCTCCTTCACCCCATCCAGCTTCTCCACTCTCGACGTCACTGCTCTGCCGTCATGGGGAAGGAGAGAACGGCGGTGCTGGAACGCGCAAAGAAGGCGACGGGGGCGGCGAAAAGCAGGAAGACGAATCGGGGGTCTTCATCGCACTCGAGGCTGCCATCGGGTTGGATCCAGGGAGATTGGATCCAATCTTTGCTTCGACAGGAGGACTTGGACGATATGGCCGAGCTAGGGCTGATCGTCCACGAGTCTGCGCGGCTGCCGGAGGGGGAAACGGAACCGCAGCCACGACCGGGTGAGTGCGTTCTGCTCGCCACCCATGTCGACCGCGGCTTCTCGCTTCCTCCACACCCCTTCTTTACGGGTTTCTTGAATTTCTTTGGGGCCCAACTTCATCATTTTACTACCAACACCATCACGTATCTTGCCGCGTTCGTATCCATGCGCGAGAATTTCCTGGGGTGTCGACCGCACTGGGGTCTTTTCAAGCACATCTTTACCATCCGCTCTCAAACAGTGAAGAAAGCAAACTCGAACGACGAGAAAACCCATGTTATCCAGATGTGTGGGGGGTCTGGGTATTCATAAGAGGAAAAGAAGTTCTTTTCCCTCGATGACTCTTCCGGAGTCGGTCAGGGGTTGGCAGTCGACCTGGTTCTACTGCCAGGACATCGTGACGCCAGGCCAGTTGACTGGACTTCCCACTTTCTCTTTTGATCGCGTTCAAACTCCATCTTCGTTGAAAGTGACTGCCGCAGAGAAGGCAGAGACAGGCATGCTTGTCGAGAGAGTGGTTCAGTTGATTAACCAAGGTGTCACTAGAATGGATCTACTAGAGGTGTTCCTCAGTCGGCGCATCCAACCACTCCAAGCTTGTGAACACTCCATGTGGATGTACTCCGGGGCTGGTGACACCGCTCGGGTTCATCCGAAGGAGGTGGCGGCCAAAAAAGTGGCCGAGTGGCTGAGGGGTATCACCGGGAACAAGGACAACCCCAGGGGCGCCAGGAGAGTCAACCCTTTCAGCGACAGAAACCAACCAGACAAGGTTTGGCCATTTCAACTGAGCTTTTAGACGTGTTTTCCGACTGTTTGTTTATCCGACTGACTTGCAGTCGGCTCCTTGTTTTGTAGATTTACACGGAGATGTATTCAATGCCCAATGGTGAACAAGATCTGGAGCAAAACCAATAGCGTGAGGACAGTGCGGAGGAGAGCGGCGAGTGGGAGTCACCAGCCGACGATGATGAAGATGAGAGCGATGAGTCGGGCGATGAGGAAGTAGCCGACTCACCGCCTTGTTCTGAACGTCGATCGAAGCAGCACCATGATCCCATGGGCAGGCGCGGTAAAGCTGTGGCGTCGAGTGCTCCATCTCAAAAACACGCTCGGTCTCCGACTCCAGAATTGGCTGAGAAGGTCCCCAAGCAACCCAAGGTCAATCCTTTGAAGGCTTAGAAGACCTTGCCTAGAATCAAGATGGACGTTCTTGTTGCTTCTGGGTAAATGTTCTTCCTGTATTTTCTTGTTCCGACCAACTTTTTTGTTCTGACCGAGTGGATGATGAACCTTTACAGCCCGACCTCAGCTGCGACCGACATGGATATTGACAAGAATCCGTCGACGAGGAAACTGACGACGCAGCTACCTCCAAAGCCAGTAAGTCTGCCCGATTCGAATTTATTTGGATGACTGGATTGTTTGTCAGCTATCCGTACGACTTTCTCTGTTTATTGCAGTTCCGCGGGACGTTGTTGTGCTCCCGGATGATGAAGAAGAAGTACCCTTGTGGGGGAGGAGGAGGAAAGACAAGGAACTGGGCGGGAAAGCGCCTGAGGTCCAGGTTCTTCAGTCGACCATGACGCCTGGGGCGAAAGTCGAGCAATCGACAGATCCGTCTTGAACCAACGTCACCTTCGTTGTCCCGCTGTTGACTGGTTGTCCATCAGGATCAGCTGCTCAGACTTTTGCTGCACCAATACAACTCCACGCTTCAGATCCTGCAGCTGCTTCGACTACTCTGCCAGCATCGCTTTTTACTGCATATCAGACTCCGGACGACCCATCGACTGCTGCCAAGGAAGCTCTTCTTCAGTTAAATCTTGTGATGGGGCAAATGAAAGTGGTGCATGAGGCCAGCCAGGTGGCCTTCAATGCCGGAGCTACTCTGCAAACCAATGTCCAGGTTAGTTGGTCATATTTCTCGTCTGATCACCCACTGGGGTTTGGCTGTTTTGAAATTGTATAAGTCACTTTGGATCGACTCAAGCTGAATCTTTGAACTAGTGGGGGCACTCTGAGTGTACCCACTAGGTGTAGTCCCCGAGACCATAGTTGACCGCGGGCAGTCAACTGTGGTCTGAGAATCTGAACTGTCTTTTTTACAACTCGCGCTGGGCGGACCATGCCGAGTGGAATTAAAACCAGTGGGGCCACGCTAAGTGCACCCACTGGGTGTAGTCCCCGAAACCATAGTTGACTGCGGGCAGTCGACTATGGTCTGAGAATCTGAACCTCTCTCTTTTTTTGATTCGATGGTAGTCTTGGAGTAGCTGTCGCAGTGATGTCTTTCATTTCAGTCGACTGACAAGTCTTATGTGTTGGCCGCATAAATCTTGTGATCTCGGTGCTCGACTCTCTACACTGAACCAGCAACAAATCGACCTCAACCTTGATCTGGAACTGGCCAAAAAGAATCCCAAGACTGCTCGCGATGAAGTAGCTGCCATGGGAGGTAACCGATCATGAACTGTTTATCTTACTGTTGCCGACACTTTTCCTTTCCCTTTTTTTTAACCGAGTGACTCCACTCGAGCAGATGTACGTAGTGAAAACCGTCAACTCCAAGCCCGTATGAAGAATATTATTTCTTTAGAGAAAATGAAGCAGGCTTTGGAGAAGAAGGATCTGGATCTTGTTGCTGCACAGAAGGAAGCGCGAGAGAAAACTGCGCTTGCCGACAAGAAGCTTGCTTCGGAAGACAAGCTAGAAGAAGAGAATTCCAAACTGAAGACCGATGTTTCTGATGCCAATCGGGAGGTCGAGCGACTGAAGAAGGACAAGGACAAGCTGACTAACGAGCTTGGGAGCCTCAAAGTTAAGAAGGGCGAGTTGGAGTCTTATCCGGGCCAGCTTGCTGCAAAGCTGGTCTTAAACCTTGAAGGTACTGATGGTTGACTGACTTGTTTCTGTTGACTGTCAAGTCTAATTATATCGTCGACTCACCATTCACTTGACTATGCAGAGTTTTGTCAAGACTTTGAAGCGGAAACTGGGCGGGTCGAGACGGGTCTTGACCCCATAAACTGTCCAGTCAAGGATGATGTTGCGATGAATGTGCTGCGGTTGGAATCTCGCATGGACATCATGGTTACTTATCTTGCCCGCCTGAAAGCGGCGATGACTTGGGTTGATGTTGAACTCTGGCCTCAGGTGGAACTGCCCCAAGATATCGAGTCCCTGATGGCTCGACTGAATCAAATCCCCGACCGAGTGCAAGAATGGAAGAAGTCATCCTCTCGCTGTCGCGCTGATGTCGCGCTGTCCCTGGTCCGAGTGCACTGCAAAGACGTCAAAGAAGACAAGCTGGCGGAACTCAAGGTTGCTAACACCAAGAGACACACTTTCCAGTCCTTCATGGACACTTTCCTTGAAGCCGCCACTCGTATAGCAGACAACATAGACCTTGATAGTTTCTGCGACCCAGCCAGTCCTTCTCCTGACGCATGACTGAAAAACATTATGCTCCACCTTTATTTGCCTCGGAATGCCGAGTGACTGTGTAACCGTTAAACTCCTTCGGGCTTGATGCTCGAATACTTTTGATCCGTCATCCGGAACTTTTAGGATCTATCTAAACTTGGTTTATTTCTGAATATGCTTGTATTTGCCATCGCTTGGACTTTGCTCTTTAAGATGTAGCCCTGAAGTGGAGACTTCAATCGACCTGCGCCTCGTCGTCCCTGCAGACAGGGATGGAGCGCATGTTGTATTTGTGGCGTAGCTCGGAGAAGAAGGTCGCGGTCGCCCTTGCAGATAGGGATGGAGCGTATGTTGTACTTGTGGCGCAGCTCCTAAGGAGAAGGTTGTAGTCGACCTGCACCTTGTCGTCCTTGCGGATGGGGATGGAGCGCATGTTGTATTTGTGGCGTAGCTTGAAGAAGAAGGTCGCGGTAGACCTGCACCTCGTCGCCCTTGCATATAGGGATGGAGCGTACGTTGTACTTGTGGCGCAACTCCTAAGGAGAAGGTTGTAGTCGACCTGCACCTCATCATCCTTGCGGATGGGGATGGAGAGCACGTTGTATTTGTGGCGCAGCCCCAAAGGAGAAGGTTGCAGTCGACCTCCACCTCGTCGTCCTTGCGGATAAGGACGGACTTTAAACCTTAGGCGAGTACTGGACTGCAGCTAAATCCCCAAGTGAGAGGGTCGTTCACCACTCAGTAGGATTTTTTAAACTTAGGCAAGTACTGGACTGCAGCTAAGCCCCCGAGTGGGAGGATTGCTCACCACTCGGTAGGATTTTTTAAACTTAGGCGAGTACTGGACTGCAGCTAAGCCCCCGAGTGGGAGGGTTGCTCATCACTCGGTAGGATTTTTTAACCTTAGGCGAGTACTGGACTGCAACTAAGCCTCCGAGTGGGAGGGTTTCTCACCACTCGGTAGGATTTTTAAAACTTAGGCGAGTACTGGACTGCAGCTAAGCTCCCGAGTGGGAGGGTTGCTCACCACTCGGTAGGATTTTTTAAACTTAGGCAAG
>NC_041392.1:344037632-344064568 GCF_002162155.2 Triticum dicoccoides
GAGTACTGGACTGCAGCTAAGCCCCCGAGTGGAAGGGTTGCTCACCACTCGGTAGGATTTTTAAAACTTAGGCAAGTACTAGACTGCAGCTAAGCCCCCAAGTGGGAGGGTTTCTCACCACTCGGTAGGATTTTTTAAACTTAGGCGAGTACTGGACTGCAGCTAAGCCCCCGAGTGGGAGGCTTTCTCACCACTCGGTAGGATTTTACAAACTTAGGCGAGTACTGGACTGCAGCTAAGCCTCCGAGTGGGAGGCTTGCTCACCACTCGGTAGGATTTTACAAACTTAGGTGAGTACTGGACTATAGCTAAGCCTCCAAGTGGGAGGCTTCCTCACCACTCGGTAGGATTTTACAAACTTAGGCGAGTACTGGACTGCAGCTAAGCCTCCGATTGGGAGGCTTGCTCACCACTTGGTAGGATGTTACAAACATAGGCGAGTACTGGACTGCAGCTAAGCCCCCGAGTGGGAGGGTTGTTCACCACTCAGTAGGATTTTTTAAACTTAGGCGAAACAGATTCGTAGCTAAGCCTTCGAGTGGGAGGCTTGCTCACCACTCGGTAGGATTTTCTTTTAAACATAGGGGAAACGGATTCGCAGCTAAGTCACCCACTGGGGGATTTCAGACACAAATAAATGCAACAACAACCGTTTAAGAGGACTGTAAAGATCTTGTCTTTGATAAGCAAATTACAAAGGTATTTCTTATTAAATTTTATTCGAATGAGTACTTAAATGTAAAAGGGGCGAAGCAACTCCGCATTCCAATCCTGTGGCTCATCCTTCTTATGCTCAACATTGTAAAGGTGGTATGCTCCATTGTGGAGCACTGTAGTGACAATGAAGGGGCCTTCCCAAGCACGAGCTAGCTTGTGTGGTTTCTGCTGATCCACTCAAAGAACCAAGTCTCCCTCTTGAAAGGCTCGACCTTTCACATTTCTGGCGTGGAATCGACGCAAGTCTTGCTGATAAATGGTCGACTGGATCAAGGCCATCTCTCTTTCCTCCTCTAGGAGGTCGACTGCGTCCTGCCAAGCTTGTTCTGCTTCATCTTCAGAGAAGAGCTCGACTCGTGGTGCATTATGAAGCAATTCACTCGGTAGAACAGCTTCAGCTCCATAGACCAAGAAGAATGGAGTTCGGCCAGTCGACCGATTGGGAGTTGTCCTCAATCCCCAAAGAACTGATGGAAGTTCATCAACTCAGGCGCCCGCTGCATGCTTGAGGTGTCGCATCAGTCGGGGTTTCAATCCTTTGAGAATCAGGCCATTTGATCTCTCTGCTTGTCCATTCGACTGGGGATGGGCGACTGAAGCATAGTCGACTCATGTGCCTTGGGAGGCATAGAAGGCTCTGAACTCATCTGACTCGAAGTTCAATCCATTGCTAGTGATGATGCTGTGTGGAACTCCGTATTTGAATGTCAATTCTCTGATGAAGCTGACGGCAGTACTAGCTTCCAGATTCTTGATAGGCTTGGCTTCAATCAACTTGGTAAACTTGTCGACTCCTACAAGCACGTGAGTGAAGCCGCTCCTACCAGTCCTCAGTGGTCCAACCATATCTAATCCCCAAACAGCAAAGGTCCAGACAAGTGGACTGGTCTTTAGGGCTGACGCGGGTTTGTGGGACATATTGGAGTAAAACTGGCAGCCTTCACATCTGTCGACTATATCTTTCGCCATTTCATTTGCTCGTGGCCAATAAAATCCAGCTCGGTATGCTTTAGCCACAATGGTCGCATGGTAGCCACAGGTCCCCGAGTGGATGTCGTTGAGGATCGCTAGACCTTCTTCCGGGGTTATGCATTTCTGGCTGACTCCGATTACACTTTCCCTGAACAGTTGTCCTCTTATCACAGTAAAGGCTTTGGATCAACCGGCGATCGATCGAGCCTCTTCTTCATCCTCTCGGAGTTCCTTCCTAAGGGTATATGCAATGTACGGCACTGTCCAGTCGGGAGTAATAACCAAAATATCCATGATTAGGTCAACCACGGCTAGAATCTCGACTTCAATCAGATCGGTGGCACTCTTTGGCTGTGGGGACTCTTCAGTGAAGGGATCTTCTTGAACTCAAGGTGCATGAATATGCTCCAGGAACACATTACTGGGAATGGCTTCTCTCTTGGAGCCTATCTTTGCTAAATCATTGGCTGCTTGATTTTTTAAGTCGGGGTATATGATGGATCTCTAACCCCTCAAACTTCTTTTCCAACTTCCTCATCGCGTTACAGTAGCCAGTCATGGCTGGGCTTCTGACGGCCCACTCCTTCATCACTTTATTGACTACCAAATTTGAGTCGCCATACACCATGAGGCGACGGATGCTGAGTGAGATGGCCATACGTAACCCATACAAGAGTGCTTCATATTCTACTTCGTTATTGGACGAATCAAAGTGAATATGGAGGACATATCAGAGCTTGTATCCTCGGGAGGATACCAGTACCACCCCAGCACCGAAACCATTCAGCATCTTGGAACCATCAAAGAACATGGTCCAGTGCTCCGAGTGAACTTGAGTCGGCAGTTGCTGTTCGATCCACTCGGCGAGGAAATCCGCTATTGCTTGGGACTTGGTAGCTTTCTTTGCCTCAAACTTGATATCTAAGGGAAGGAGCTCAATTGCCCACTTTGCCACTCGACCAGTTGCATCTCTGTTGTTCATAATCTCTGATAATGGAGCGTCGCTGATGATTGTAATGGAGTGGTCAGAGAAGTAATGTGCAACCTTCTTCGTGGTCATATAAATCCCATAAACAAGCTTCTGATAATGTGGATATCTTTTCTTTGATGGAGTCAAAACTTCAGAGACATAGTATACTGGGCGCTGAACTTTGTAAGCTTTTCCTTCTTCCCGCTCGACCGTAAGTACTGTACTGACGACTTGTTCAGTGGCTGCAATGTAAAGCAGTAAAGGCTCTTTGCTGATTGAAGCAGCAAGCACCGACTAGGTGGAAAGCAGTGCTTTAAGCTCTGCAAATGCTGCATCAGCTTCAGGAGTCCACTCGAACTTATCTAACTTCTTCATCAGTCGGTAAAGAGGCAGTGCCTTTTCACCGAGGCGAGAAATGAATCGACTTAGGGTGGCCAAACAACCAGTAAGCTTCTGGACATCATGCACACGCACAAGGCGTTTCATCCGGAGTATGGCACCCACTTTCTCTGGGTTAGCGTCGATCCCTCGTTCGGAAACGAGAAAACCGAGTAATTTTCCGCCTGGAACTCCAAACGTGCACTTTGATGGATTAAGCTTGATATCATACCTTCTGAGGTTGGCAAAGGTTTCAGCAAGGTCAGCCAGTAGGTCGGAACCTTTACGTGACTTGACCACAATGTCATCCATGTATGCTTCCACATTTCGACTGATCTGAGTGAGTAAACACTTCTGAATCATCCGCATGAATGTGGCTCCAGCGTTCTTCATGCCGAATGGCATAGTGACATAACAGAAGCACCCAAATGGGGTGATGAAAGTTGTGTTTATCTCATCGGGTCCATACAGACGGATCTAATGATACCCGGAATAAGCGTCCAAAAAGAACAAACGCTCACACCCCACAGTCGAGTCGACTATTTGGTCGATGCGAGGGAGAGGAAAGTGATCTTTCAGGCAGGAACGATTGATATGTTTGTAGTCAATGCACATGCGATGTGAGTCGTCCTTCTTTGGGACCATGACAACATTAGATAACCACTTGGAGTGATAAATCTCTCGGATAAACTCAGCTGCTAGAAGCCGAGCCACTTCTTCACCGATTGCCTTTCTCTTCTGTATGGCGGACCATCGAAGATGTTCTTTGACTGGTTTCACTTTTGGGTCGACTCGCAAACCATGCTCAGCCAGTCCCCTGGGAACACCTGGCATGTCAGAAGGTTTCCATGCAAAGATGTCCCAGTTCTCACGGAGGAACTGGATGAGCGTTTCTTCCTATTTGGAGTCGAGTGTTGTTAAAATGTGAGTCGGAGCAGCATTGGGATCCGTTGGGTGAATATGAATCGGCTTCGTTACACCAGACGACTGGAATGCTGAATCTGTGGTAGGCTTCTTAGCTCACAACAAATCACTCGGATCTGCATTTTTTTGATACTCCTGCAATTCCACTACTGCCATCTGTGCATCAGCGATCTTTGAATCGTTCTGGAAGCACTCTTCTGCCTTCTTTCGATTGCCAGTGATAGTGATCACCCCTTTAGGACCAGGTATCTTCAATTTGAGGTACACGTAACATGGCCGAGCCATAAAACATGCATAAGCTGGCCTGCCCAGAATAGCATGATAAGCACTCGGGAAATCCACAACTTCAAATGTCAACTTTTCTTTGCGGTAATTCTTGGAATCACCGAAAACTACATCAAGGGCGATCTGGCCGAGTGACGCGGCCTTCTTGATAGGAATAACTCCATGGAAACTCATATTTCTCTCACTGAGTCTGGACATCCGAATGCCCATTCCTTTCAATGTCTCTGCATACAGTATATTCAGAACACTGCCACCATCCATCAGAACCTTAGTCAATCGAGTGCCTTCAACTTCTGGGTCGACCACCAGCGCGTGCCTCCCAGGGGAGGCTATGTGTGCTGGGTGATCGGACTGGTCGAATGTAATGGCAGTCTGAGACCACTTCAAATAACTGGGTGTCACCGGAGCGACCATGTTCACTTCTCTGTTGATGACTTTTAGTCGACTCTTACTCTCAACATCAGTGAAAATCATTAGAGTGGAATTGACCTGGGGGTAACCATCATCGTCCTCTTCCTCATCCTCAACTTTGTCCGCTTCCTTCTCCTTTTCCTTGGGTTGTTTCTCTTGGAATTGCTGGATTAGGAGTCGACACTGTCGAGTGGTATGCTTCGGGTAAATGAAATTACCCTCTTCATCTTTCTTGGTGTGAATGTAGCATGGTAAATCTAGCACATCATTTCCATCTTGATATTTTACTTTCTTGGGGTTCCACGGTCCTTTGAGTTTCCCTTTGAACTTTCCTTGAGTCACGGCTAAGGCTTCTCCAGGAGCAGCTGGCTCGGCTTTGCGCTTTTGCTTCCGATTGGGGTTCCCTCCTCCAGTTTCATGGGCGACTGTTTTGTGCTTGCCACTCCGGAGTCGGTCTTCCTCTTCACCATTGGCGTATTTGGTGGCAATCTCCATCATCCGAGTCAGAGTCATATCTCCTGTCCTACCGAATTTCAGATTCAATTCCCGATACTTAACGCCTTCTTTGAAGGCACAAATTGCTTGGTGATCTGACACATTCTCCACTGTATGGTGTAATGTGATCCATCTCTGGATATAATCTCTCAGAGTTTCATTCGGTTTCTGAACGCAACACTGTAATTCTGTCAGCCCTGCTGGCCATTTGCAAGTACCTTCAAATGTTCTAACAAATACTCGGGCATGATCTTCCCAAGTATAAATACTACCAGGCGCTAACTGATTCAGCCACGCTCTGGCCGAGCCCTCTAACATCAAAGGAAGATGCTTCATGGCAACTTCATCAATGCCACCACCAATCTGTATAGCCACTTGGTAATCCTCAAGCCAAGTGTCAGGCTTGGACTCAACAATGAACTTACCGACTCCAGTCGCCAACCTGAAGTTGGGAGGAATCATCGCATCCCGGATGGCTCTATTGAAGCACTCTGGACCTGAGACATGCACTCTGCTGCTAGTTGGAAAATCTCTATCGTGGCATTCTCTGTGAACTCTGTTTCTGTCAACCAGACCCCGAATGAGAATAGATCTCGCATCAAAGCCCGGTTCCCTGGGGTCGATTGGAATCCTTCGCCCACCACTACGAGGAAGTCTGTCATCATGCTGCTGAGGCACGTATGACCCACTCCTTGGGGGAGGCGTGGGCACTCGACGACGATCATCGTGATCGAGTCGGTGATCATACTGCTTGCGGTTTCTGTACTGATCTCGCCGGTCCCCATGTTCCTCACGCCTCGGGGGCGATCTCGGGCTGTCAGTCGACTGGACTGTGTCTGCAACCACGGATCTGCTATGGATCCTATTCCGTGACTGAGATACTGTTGTATTCTGCTCTCCTGCTGCTCGGAGCAAAGCCCGGATCTGCACCAAACCTCGACCAGCTTCTGGCTGGGAAGGTTGAATTGACACTGCTATTCGGGCCGCAGCTACGAGATTCTGGATCGGAGTTCGGTATACCTGATTCGGAGGCGGAAAAAGTTGGCGTCGACTGGACTCGGGGATACGCTGCCGAGCATGCTCGTCGAGTGCACGCTGGAGGTTCTCCAGTCGAGTGCGCTCAGCCAAGTTGGCCAGGCGCGCCTCCTCCAAGGCCTGGGCCTCAGGGGTTTCTCCAATGATAGGAGTGTGAAGCGCATCCATGTTCCGGCGGCGAAGTTCTTCCCTCCGCCGTGAAGAGAGGGGTTCGGGGCGGTACTCTTCGCGAACACGCGACGGATCGCCGCCCCCATCGCCTCCGTCTTCACGGGTGAAGCTAGGAGGACTGCATGGTCCATTGACCATCAAAACTTCCGCCGCGGGGTCGCTGCTATCGCACTCGGATGCAGTCTCTACGGAGCCAGTTGAACAGGCCGTAGAGTGTTTCGTCGGGCTCGATTGCCGCGACTTGGGGGGTGGCCGACTAGCGAGCCACCGCATGCCTCACCCACCGCTGAAGCCTCGATCTACCGGAACGTTTGCTCCGGTGGGCTGCAGGGAGGGAGGTCAGCACAGGAGCCGGCTGTCGTAGGAGGACGCCACGGACGCACACGCGAAAGTGCGTTGCCCCACGGACGGGGAGCGCCTCGACGTCGAGTGGCGCTTCTTGGAGCCAAGCAGAGTCGTCGGTGACGAATACGAGCGCGCCGAGATGGATCTCGCGGCCCTCGGCCAAACCTTCGCCCGAAACCATGTTGATGGGGATTGGAAAAATTGCAACTTCTCCAACAAGTCGCTAAGACACCTGCCCCACGGTGGGCGCCAACTGTCGTGGTTCTAAGTCTGACAGTAGAATGGCGGGTAGGAATGTAGAGGTAAGATCCTAGCTATGGAGGAGTTGTACACGCGAGTTTTACGAGTTCAGGCCCTTCTCGGAGGAAGTAACAACCCTACGTCTCAGAGCCCAGAGGCGGTCGACTAGATTATATGCGTGTGAGTTACAGGCGGTGCGAACCCTTGTCCCAGAGGAGGGGGTGGCTTATATAGAGTGCGCCAGGACCCCATCTCCCCTCCCTTACACAAGGTTCAATGTTCATAAAGAGAGGGCGTTACAGGTAACGTCTGTAATAAAGTGCTACAAATGATCATTAAATATACGAGTAAATGCCCGACCGTTGCTGTGCAGAACGGCTTTAGGTCTTCTTGTACGTCGAGTGGTCTTTTACATGGTCGAGTGGTTGAATAGTCGAGTGACTCAAAGAAGAAGTAGTCTCCGAGTGAATGGTAGGTCGAGTGGATTGCACTCGACGCCTTTATTGGGTCCACCTTGTTTACACTTGAACTTCTTTGCTTCTAGGGCAAGGACCTTAGGTAGTACGTATAGGTCCTCATCAGTGGCCGCCGCCCTCCCCTAGGGAAACCCTAGGGAACCTCCTCCTCCCCATTCCCCCTATATATAGTGAGGGAGAGAGAGGGCAGTTGCACCCCTTTCCTCAGGCGCAGCCCCTCCCTCCTCCAACACCACCTCCTCCTCTCTAGTGCTTGGCGAAGCCCTACATGAGAACCGCAAACTCCACTATGACACCGTCGTGCTACCGGAGTTCTCCCTCAACTTCTCCTCTCCCCTTGCTGGATCAAGAGGGAGGAGACGTCCCCAGGCTGTACGTGTGTTGAACGCGGAGGCGCCATCCGTTTGGCGCTTAATCCGATCTTTCGTGATTTGAATCGCCGCGAGTACGACTCCATCAACCACATTCTTGTAACGCTTCCGCTTAGCAATCTTCAAGGGTATGAAGATGCACTCCCTCTCTCTTGTTGCTAACATCTCCTAGATTTATCTTGGTGACATGTAGGAAAATTTTGAATTATTACTATGTTCCCCAATAGTGGCATCATGAGCTAGGTATATGCGTAGATTCTATGCACGAGTAGAACACAAAGTAGTTGTGGGTGATGATTTGTTCAATTTGCTTACCTTTTCTAGTCTTATCTTTATTCATCGACATTGCGGGATGAAGCGGCCCGGACCGACCTTACATGTACGCTTATGTGAGACTGGTTCCACCAACTGACATGCACTTGGTGCATAAGGTGGCTAGCGGTGTCTGTCTCTCCCACTTTAGTCGGATCAGATTCGATGAAGAGGGTCCTTATGAAGGGTAAATAGCAATTGGCATATCACCGTTGTGGGTTTTGCGTAGGTAAGAAACGTTCTTGCTAGAAAACCATAGCAGCCACTTAAAACATGCAACAACAATTAGGGGACGTCTATCTTGTTTTTGCAGGGTATGCTATGTGATGTGATATGGCCAAAAGGATGTGATGAATTATATATATGTGATGTATGAGATTGATCATGTTCTTGTAATAGGAATCACGACTTGCATGTCGATGAGTATGACAACTGGCAGGAGCCATAGGAGTTTTCTTAATTTATTGTATGACCTGCGTGTCAATGAAAAATGCCATGTAATTACTTCACTCCATTGCTAACCATTAGCCATTGTAGTAGAAGTAATAGTTGGCGAGACAACTTCATGAAGACACGATGATGGAAATCATGGTGTCATGCCAGAGACGAAAGTGATCATGCCGCGCCTCGAAGATGGAGATCAAAGGAGCAACATGATATTGGCCACATCATGTCACTTTATGATTTGCATGTGATGTTTGTCATGGTTACATCTTATTTGCTTAGGATAACGGTAGCATAAATAAGATGATCCCTCACTAAATATTTCAAGAAATGTGTTACCCCTAACTATGAGCCGTTGCGAAGGTTCATTGTTTCGAAGCACCACGTGATGATCGGGTGTGATAGATTCTAACATTCGCATACAATGGGTGTAAGTCGGATGTACACATGTGAAACACTTAGGTTGACTTGACGAGCCTAGCATGTACAGCCATGGCCTCGGAACACAAGAGATAGAAAGGTCGAACAAGAGTCATATAGTAGATACGACCAACATGGAGATGTTCACTGTTGATGACTAGTCTGTCTCACGTGATGATCGGACAAGGCCTAGTCGATTCGGATCATGTATCACTTAGATGACTAGAGGGATGTCTATCAGAGTGGGAGCTTGATACATCTCCAACGTATCTATAATTTATGAAGTATTCATGGTATTATATTATCAAACTTGGATGTTTTATATGCATTTATATGCTATTTTATATGATTTTTGGGACTAATCTATTAACCTAGTGCCCAGTGCCAGTTTCTTTTTTTCCTTGTTTTTGAGTTTTACAAAAAAGGAATACCAAACGGAGTCCAATTGACATGCCAATTTTTGACGGTTTTTATGGACCAAAAGAAGACCCTGGAGTAAAAGAGTTGGGCGAGAAGAGTCCCGGGCAGTCCACAAGGGTGGGGGGCGCCCCCCCTCCCCCCGCCGGGTGCGTGGGCCTACCTCGTGGACGACCCGGGAACCTCCTTGACATGGGACCGACGCCAAAATTTCCTATAAATACAGAAACCTCCAGAAAATAACCTAGATCGGAAGTTCCGCCGTTGCAAGCCTCTGTAGCCACGAGAAATCAATCTAGGCCCTCTCTGGCACCCTGACGGAGGGGGCATCATCACTGGAGGCTATGGAGGAGGATCCCCGGGGGGCCATCATCACCATGAAGGCCAAGGACCAGAGGGAGAACCTCCCCCCATCCAAGGGGGTGGCCATTTAGGAGGAAGCACAAGGGTAAGAACCTCTCCACCTCTCTCTCGGTGGCACCGGAGTGCCATCGGGAGGGGAATCATCGCCGCGGTGATCGTCTTCATCAACATCACCATCATCATCACCATCCTCATCTCTTTTACGCAGTCCACTCTCCCGCACCGCACTGTAATCCCTACTTGAACATGGTGCTTTATGCCACATACTATGATCCAATGATGTGTTGCCATCCTATGATGTTTTGAGTAGATACCTTTCTCTTTGGGTTGATTAATGATTTAGATTGGTATGAGTTGTATGTTTTACTTTGGTGCTAACCTATGGTGCCCACCGTGTCATGCAAGCGTGAGGGATTCCCGCTGTAGGGTGTTGCAATATGTCATGGTTTGCTTATTGTCTGCGTTGCGTGAGTGACTGAAACTCAAACACGGATAAATGAGACATGGCGTATGGGAATAAAGAGGACTTTATACTTTAATGCTATGGTTGGGTTTTACCTTAATGTTCTTTAGTAGTTGCGGATGCTTGCTAGAGTTCCAATCATAAGTGCATATGATCCAAGAAGAGAAAGTGTGTTAGCTTATGCCTCTCCCTCATATGAAACTGCAATAGTGATTACCGGTTTTGTTAACAATTGCCTAGGATAATTCCGCACACTGATCCACCGTTACTCCACACTCACTATTTATAATATTTAGTAATATATTCTAACTTTATGATAACAGCAAGTACTTTCATATTTTAGCTCTCTGATATCATACAAAGTTATCCTCTTCATACCCACAACATAGTTTTATTTCTCGTTCCTAGTTGGAAGCAAACCTACGGTGCACGTAGAGTCGTATCAGTGGCAGATAGGACTTGAGAGAATATTGATCTTACCTTTAGCTCCTTGTGGGTTAGACACTCCATAATTATCACTTCCACCTTTGGAAATTGCTAGGATGATTCCCTGCACTTGGGGATTATCAAGCTCTTTTCTAGCGCCGTTGTCGGGGAGCAATAGCGTGAGGTTGATATTCTCGTGTGTGCTTGTTTGCTTTATTCACTAAGTAGATTTTGTTTTTACTTTTTTGTTTCTGTTTAGTTGTGGGTGAAACATAAAAAAAATAAAAGAATGAAAATACAAAAAGAATTTACTTGCCTCTCATGCCTAAAAAGCTTTTCAAAAAGAGAAGTGATTGGAAAGTTATGCATTGAAGAAGTGAGGGTCGACCTTGAGCACTTGTGTTCATGCTCACGGAAACAATGTAGAATTTTTCATGGAAGTTTCTCTGTAAATAATTATCCCCTTATATATATCCATTGTATTATAAAAATAATGTGTCAAGCTTTGGTTTTGGGATGATTAGATTGCTTGTTTACTATGTGCAGAACAAAAAACAGAAACTTTGGCTGTAGTGCGTGATTTTACATTTTTTACTGGAAATTCAAATGGGTCTGAAACTTTTTGAATATTACTTATGCACAAATTGCTCAAATTTTAAAATTTATTTAATAATTTTTGTAGTTACATAAGTTTACTAAACCTCCAGATTACTACAGACTATCCTGTTTTAGACAGATTCTGTTTTTCGTGTGTTGTTTGCTTATTTTGATGCATCTATGGCTAGTATCGGAGGGTATGAACCATAGATAAGTTGGAATAAAGTAGATATAGTTCTAATATGAAATTGTAATGAGTTTGAAACAGTACCTAAAGATAGTGATTTGCTTTATTATACTAACGGATCTCACAAAGTTTTTGTTAAAGTTTTGTGTGGATGAAGTGTTCGAAGATCGAGGAGCTATCAATATGAGGAGAATAAAGAGAGGAAAGAGCTCAAGATTGGGGATGCCCAAGGCACCCCAAGTAAATATTCTAAGTATATTCAAGCATCTAAGCTTGGGGATGCCCCGGATGGCATCCCATCTTTCTTCTTCAACAATTATCGGTATACCTCGGTTTTTGTTTTGTTCACATGATTTATGTCCTTTGTATTTTTCTATTTCTTTAAGAACCATGCTAGTATGTGATTTCCCTTCATCAATTTATAGAATAATTCATGTGCTTCACTTATATCTTCTAAGTATGATCTTATAGAATTGGTCTTTGAGCTTCACTTAAATCTTTTGAGTATTGCTTTATAGAATGCTTCGTGTGCTTCACTTATACATTTTGAGCATGGATATTGGTTAGTCTATATTAATTTAAGAACGCTCCAGGAACTTCACATATATCTTTTGTAGTATGAATCATACTATAATCTAAAGTGGATCTGGAAGAGTGTCAACTTTAGTTAGTAATGATTCCAAATTTCCGAATGAGAAGAATTTTGCTTATGTGGAGAGTAGTAAAATTTCTATGCTTGTAGATGATGAAAAGAATCCTTTGTGTGATGGTTATATTGTTGAATTTATCCATTATGCTACTGAAAATTATTACGAGGGAGGAATATATGCTTGTAGGAGTTACAGTAATATCAAGTTTCCTCTCTATGTGCTTAAAGTTTTGAAGTTATACTTGTTTTTCCTTCCTATGCTAGTTGATTCTTGTTCCTATAAATTATGTGCTATCAAAATTCCTAGGCATAAGTAGTGGGTTAGATTTAAATATGCTAGTCATATTCTTCATGATGCTCTCTTTATGTTTCAATTCTTATCTTTTATGTGAGCATCATTGAAATCATCATGCCTAGCTAAAAGGCATTAAAGAAAAGCGCTTGTTGGGAGACAACCCAATATTTACCCTTATTGTTTTTGTGTGTTCTCATAATTAAGATACTGTATTAATCATGTATTATAGCTTTTGTTTCAATAAAATGCCAAGTAAGACCTTTGGGAAGACCTGGGTGAAAGTTAATGTGATCTTGCTATAAAAAAATAAACTTTGCGCTCATGAGATTAGCTGCCTTTTTTACTGAAGAGTGTGATTGAGTTGATTCTTTTTTCAGAAGATTAATATACAAATTCCTCACGTCCACCAATTTATTTCATAATTTTTGGAGTAGCATAAGTATGGTTGGTGTTCAGATCATTACAGACTGTTCTGTTTATGACAGATTCTGTTTTCATTGCATAGTTTGCTTGTTTTGTAGTGTCTATAGCTTATATTCCTCAATATAAATTGTAGAAATGATATGGTACAGTAGGAATTTTCTGAGAAGAATTATGATCCTTGTCTTTGACAGTACCGAAGTGAATGGTTTACTCCTTATCATACTATCCTATCTCACGAAGTTTCGTTAAGTTTTGTGTGATTGAAGTTTTCAAACTTTGGGTGAGATGTCGATATGAGGAGAATAAGGAGTGGAAAGACCCTAAGCTTGGGGATTCCCAAGGCACCCAAAGTAAATACTCAAGGAAGACTCAAGTACCTAAGCTTGGGGATGCCCCGGAAGGCATCCCCTCTTTCGTCTTCAAAAACTATCGGTATACCTTACTCGGAGCTATATTTTTATTCGTCACATGATATGTGTTTTGCTTGGAGCGTATTTTCAATTTTACTTGCTATTTGAATAAAATCATTGGATCTGAAATATTAAAGGAAAAAGAATCCTCCCATGTCTAGTTAATTATTTGACTACTCAGTGTCGTTCACTTATATCTTTTGGAGTAGTTTGTCATTTACTCATGTGCTTCACGTATATCCTATGAGTAAATGGTTGAATAATTGAATATCATAAATCTGAATTTATATATGTTTCATATGCTTATACCATGGGGAGTAATGACTTCACACAGAATAAGTATAGGTAGTGAACTTATTGAAAGTCAGCAAACATATAATTGGTCACTTGAACAATTCATGAAATAATATTGAAGGAAGAGAGATTTCACATATAAATATACTATCTTGGACATCTTTCGTAATTGTGAGCACTCATGAAAATATGACATGCTAAAAGGTTGATGTTGGACAAGGAAGACAACATAATGGGTTATGTTTTCTTATATCCGAAATAAAGTATATTGTCTTGGATCATCCAACATGTTGAGCTTGCTTTTCCCCCTCATGCTAGCCAAATTATTTGCAACAAATAGAGATACTACTTGTGCTTCCAAACATTCCTTAAACCAGTTTTGCCATGAGAGTCTACCATACCTACCTATGGATTGAGTAAGATCCTTCAAGTAAGTTGTCATCGGTGCATGCAATAAAACTTGCCTTCTAAATATGTATGATCTATTAATGTGGAGAAAATAAGCTTTATACGATCTTGTGATGTGTAAGAAATAAAAGTGACAGACTACATAATAAAGGTCCATATCACAAGTGGCAATATAAAGTGACGTTCTTTTGCATTAAGATTTTGTGCATCCAACCATGAAAGCGCATGACAACCTTTGATTCCCTCTGCGAAGGGCCTATCTTTTACTTTTATCTTCTACCCTTATGCAAGAGTCATGGTGATCTTCACCTTTCCTTTTTACATTTTATCCTTTGGCAAGCACATTGTGTTGGAAAGATCCTGATATATATATCCAATTGGATGTAAGTTATCATGAACTATTATTGTTGACATTACCCTTGAGGTAAAAGGTTGGGAGGCGAATCTATAAGCCCTAATCTTTCTCTGTGTCCGATTAAGACTTTGAACCCATAAATATCATGTGAGTGTTAGCAATTGTGAAAGATTAAAAGATAGTTGAGTATGTGGAGTTTGGTAAATCAAAGCTCTAACATAGACCCTTCCTGAAAATCAAATGAATTGCAATTGTGTGATGACTGAGAATATAGTTTGTTAGTTTCAAGAAAGTTCATGATCTATACTTTAACATGTGAATAACTTGTTATTTGATCATGAAAAGTTTTATGAAAATGAGCTACTGCTATGATATATAATGATGCTAGAAAAAGTGATTGGAACTATCATTGGTGAAACTTATGCACTTGCTAGCATTCACACTTCATAAATTATTTCTTTTATCATTTACCTACTTGAGGACGAGCAGGAATTAAGCTTGGGGATGCTGATACGTCTCCAACGTATCTATAATTTATGAAGTATTCATGCTATTATATTATCAACCTTGGATGTTTTATATGCATTTATATGCTATTTGTATGATTTTTGGGACTAACCTATTAACCTAGTGGCCAGTGCCAGTTTCTTTTCTTCCTTGTTTTTGAGTTTTACAAAAAAGGAATACCAAACAGAGTCCAATTGACGTGCCAATTTTGACGATTTTTTATGGACCAAAAGAAGACCCTCAGAGTAAAAGAGTTGGGCCAGAAGAGTCCCGGGCCGTCCATGAGGGTGGGGGGGCCTACCCTCCGCGCCCCTCAGGCGCGTGGGCCTACCTCATGGAAGACTCGGGCACCTCCTTGTCGTGAGACCGACGCCAAAAATTCCTATAAATACAGAAACCTCCAGAAAATAACCTAGATCGGAAGTTCCGCCTCCGCAAGCCTCTGTAGCCATGAGAAATCAATCTAGGCCCTCTCTGGCACCCTGCCGGAGGGGGCCATCATCACCGGAGGCTATGGAGTAGGATCCTTGGGGGGCCAACATCACCATGAAGGCCAAGGACCAGAGGGAGAACCTCCCCCCATCCAAGGGGGAGGCCATGTAGGAGGAAGCACAAGGGGGATAACGTCTTCTCCTCTCTCTCAGTGGAACCGGAGTGCCATCAGGAGGGGAATCATCGCCGCGGTGATCGTCTTCATCAACATCACCATCATCATCATCACCATCTGCATCTCTTTTACGCAGTCCACTCTCCCGCACCCCGCTGTAATCCCTACTTGAACATGGTGCTTTATGCCACATCTTATGATCCAATGATGTGTTGCCATCCTATGATGTTTTTAGTAGATGTCCTTTGTCTTTGGGATGATTAATGATCTAGATTGGTATGAGTTCTATGTTTTACTTTGGTGCTGTCCTATGGTGCCCTCCATGTCGCGCAAGTATGAGGGATTCCCGCTGTAGGGTGTTGCAATATGTCCATGGTTTGCTTATTGTCTGTGTTGCATGAGTGACTGAAACACAAACACAGAGAAGCGGGACATGGCGTATGGGAATAAAGAGGTCTTTATACTTTAATGCTATGGTTGGGTTTTACCTTAATGATCTTTAGTAGTTGAGGATGCTTGCTAGAGTTCCAATCATAAGTGCATATGATCCAAGAAGAGAAAGTATGTTAGCTTATGCCTCTCCCTCATATGAAACTACAATAGTCATTACCGGTCTTGTTAAAAATTTCCTAGGACAATTCCACACACCGATCCACCATTACTCCACAGTCGCTAATTGTAATATTTAATAATATATTCTAACTTTATGATAACAACACCTACTTTCATATTTTAGCTCTCCGATATCATACAAAGTTATCCTCTTCATACCCACAACGTAGTTTTATTTCTCGTTGCTAGTTGGAAGCAAAAATTCGGTGTACGTAGAGTCGTATCAGTGGCACATAAGACTTGAGAGAATATTGATCTTACCTTTAGCTCCTTGTGGGTTCGACACTCCATAATTATCACTTCCACCTTTGGAAATTGCTACGATGATTCCCTCCATTTGGGGATTATCATAGTTCATTAAATAATTTGATTAGATGAACTTAATTATCATGAACATAGTCCAAATTGTCTTTTCAAATTATGTTGTGGATTAATAGCTCGCGCTTTAGCTCCTTATTTTAATACGCTCCTAGAGAAAGACTAAGTTGAAAGATATTGTAAGCAATTGTGCGGACTAGGGCCGTAGTCTGAGGATTGTCCTCACTGCTACATAGAAGGCTTTGGTCCTTGATGCACTGCTCGGTGTGCCAACCCCTCTGGCGTCGTCTGTGGATATTGTTAACATCTGGCAGACACGTTATGATGACTACCTGATAGTTTAGTGCGCCATGCTTTACAGCTTAGAGTCGGGGCTCCAAAATCATTTTGAACGCCATGGAACATATGATATGTTCCAAGAGATGAAATTGGTATTTCAGGCTCATGCCCATGTTGACAGGTTTGAGATCTTTGCCTACAAGATGGAGCAGAATAGCTCAGCCAGTGAGCATGTGCTCAGAATGTCTGGGTACTTCAATCACTTGAATCAAGTGGGAGTTAATCTTCCAGATAAGAGAGTGATTGACAAAAGTTCTCCAGTCACTATCACCAAGCTGCTAGAGTTTCGTGATGAACTATAACATGCAAGGGAAGATGATCCCAGACCTGTTCGTCGTGCTTAAGGTCATAAAGGTAGAAATCAAGAAGGAGCATCAAGTGTTGATGGTTAACAAGACCACTAGTTTCAAAGAAGGGCAAGGGCAAGAAGGGAAACTTCATGAATGGCAAACTAGTTGCCGCTCTAGTGAATAAACCCAAGAACCCAAACCCGAGACAAAGTGCTTATATTAAGGGAACGGTCACTGGTAGCGGAACTGCCTCAAATACTTGGTAGATAAGAATGGTGGCAACTTCAACAAAAGTATATTTGATATATGTGTTATTGATGTGTACCTTACTAGTACTCCTAGTAGCACATGTGTATTAGATACTGGTTCAGTTGCTAATATTAGTAACTCGAAACAAAAGCCACGGAATAAACAGAAACTAGCTAAGGGCGAGGTGACGATGTGTGTTGGAAGTATTTCCAAGTATGATATGATCACCGTCGCACGCTCCCTCTACCTTCGGGATTAGTGTTGAACCCAGATAAATGATGTTTGTATTGGTGTCTGCATTGAGCATCAGCATGATTAGATCAGACAAGTTTAAGTTACCAACCTTAGCCCTTAGGACACCCATGTTAGTAAGCTCGCCAGGAATGGAGTATATGGCCAACCGATGGTGTGGTCGGCTACCCTTAACCATTGGTAGCTATGTTTTCCCCTTAGACCTAATAATTTTGGAGTCCCAAGGATTGGATATAATATTAGGCATGGAATGGTTATCGAAGTATGGAGGAAACATTGATTGTGCTAGTAAGTCCATTCTACTCACCACCTCGGAAGGAAAAAGGACCAAGTATATATCTCGACATGTGTCAAGGAGGACCCAAGTGAATTCTCTTTTGGGGGTTGTTCAGGAAGAAGTGCCTGTTGTGAAGGATTACTCGAATGTATTCCCAAAGGAACTACCAGGCATGCCACCAGATCGAGACATAGAATTTTTGATAGAGTTGTTGCCAGGCACCGGACCAATATCAAAGAGGCCATACCGGATGCCCGCAAATGAGCTGGAGGAAATTAAGAAGCAGATTAAGGAGTTATTGGAGAAAGGTTACATTCGGCGAAGTTCATCCCCGTGGGGAGCCCAGTCCTCTTGGTTGAGAAGAAGGATGGATCTTTGAGAATGGTTGTTGATTATCAAGCATTAAATGAAGTGACGATCAAGAACAAGTACCCACTACCGATGATCAATGATTTGTTTGACCATTTGCATGGAGATAAAGTATTTTCCAAGGTCGATCTGCGATCTGGATACCACCAGTTGAAGAACCGAGAAAAGGATATACCTAAGACAACTTTCACCACAAGGTATGGGCTTTATGAGTACACGGTCATGTCATTTGGATTGATGAACGCCCTTGCCTACTTCATGAGTATGATGAATAAGGTGTTCATGGAGTTTTTGGATATGTTTGTGGTGGTGTTCATTGATGATATTCGGGTATACTCGAAGAATGAAGAGGAACACAAGGAACACTTGCACTTAGTTCTCGAGAAGCTCAGGGAACATCAGTTGTATGCCAAGTTTAGCAAGTGTGAGTTTTGGCTAAAGGAAGTAGGGTTTCTCGAACATGTTATATTAGGAGAAGGTATAGCAGTAGACCCCACCAAGGTTCAGTCTGTAACTGAGTGGTTGGCACCCACCTCAGTTGGGGGGATCCGCAGTTTTCTAGGACTAGCAGGATATTACCGGAGATTCATTGAGAATTTTTTGAAGATTGCAAAGCCTATGATGGAGTTGTTGAAGAAGGACACTAAGTTCAAATGGACCGAGGAATGTGAAGCTAGTTTTCAGGAGTTGAAGAAACGTTTGGTTACAGCCCCAGTGCTAATTGTTCCGGATATACGCAAGGATTTCCATGTGTATTGCGATGCTTCTCGCTTAGGACATGGAGGAGTTGAATTATGCCACACATGATTTGGAATTGGCAGCCGTAGTGCATGCGCTCAAGACTTGGAGACATTTTCTGATTGGAAACAGATGTGATGTGTACACTGATCACAAGAGTTTGAAGTACATTTTCACGCAGAAGGAGTTAAATGTAAGGCTAAGAAGGTGGTTGGACCTTATAAAGGATTATCGTATGAAATTGCATTATCACCCAGGAAAGGCCAATGTCGTAGCAGACGCTTTGAGCCAGAAGAGTTATGCCGATACCCTTGTAAGAGGAGGATTACCGCAGGAGTTAGTCAAGAATCTCAAGGAGCTTCGTTTGGAGATAGTTCCAAGAGGTTTTGTGGCAACAATGGAGGGTCGGTCTACATTATTGGGGAAGATTCGAGAAGCTCAGAAGGATGATATGGAAATCGCTGAGATAAAGGAGAAAATGGGCAAAGGAAAAGCCAAAGGTTTCCGTGAGGATGAGCACGAGACCTTATGGTTTGAGGATCGTATTTATGTGCCCAATAATGCTGAGATCAGGAAGTTAATACTTCAGGAAGCTCATCACTCGCCATACTCGATTCACCCCAGAAACACCAAGGTGTATTTGGATTTGAATGAGCGTTTCTTGTGGACGGGTATGAAGAAGGATATTGCCAAGTATGTAGCAGTGGGTGATGTATGTCAGAGAGTGAAGGAAGAACATCAGAAACCAGCAGGATTACTGCAGCCTATGCCGATACCCGAATGGAAGTGGGACAAGCTTGGCATGGATTTCATCACCGGATTACCCATGACCCGATCAGGATACGATTCAATCTGTGTAGTGGTTGATCATTTGACAAAAGTAGCTCACTTTATCCCAGTGAAAACCACCTATACAATCGTGAAATTGGCCAAGATATATATGACCAGGATCGTATTTCTGCATGGAGTTCCAAGGACCGTCGTATCAGATAGAGGAACACAGTTTACCTCGAAGTTTTGGAATTAGTTGCATCAGACTTTGGGTACCAGGCTAGAGTTCAGTACAACCTTTCATCCGCAGACAGATGGATAGACAAAGAGAGTCAATCAGATTCTGGAGGACATGTTGAGAGCTTGTGCACTAGATTATGGATCTGGTTGGGATGATAATTTGCCTTACGCAGAGTTCTCATACAACAACAGTTATCAGGCTAGTTTGAAGATGGCTCCTTTCGAAGCTTTGTATGGAAGGAGATGCCAGACACCGCTAATGTGTGATGAAATTGGAGACCGTCAGTTGTTTGGACCAGATTTAATCAAAGAGTCCGAAGAGAAGGTTAAGTTGATTCGAGATAGATTGAAAGTAGCATAGTCTAGACAGAAGAGTTATGCAGATACTAAATGCAAGGAGGTAGTCTATGAGATTGGAGACCGAGCATATCTTCGTGTGTCACCACTGCAAGGAGTTAAATGTTTTGGAGTTAACGGAAATTTAGCCCCGAGATTTGTAGGACCGTACCGAGTTTTGGAACGTATGGGAGAGGTTGCCTACAAGCTGGAGTTACCCGAAGGACTGTCAGGAGTTCATGATGTGTTTCACGTTTCCTAGGTGAAGAAGTGCCATGCAGAGATGGTTGATATTCCACTAAGAGATACAGTGCCCCTGGAAGTAATTCAGTTGGACAGTGATCTGACCTACAAGGAGAAACCCGTCAAGATTCTCGAATTTGCTAGTCGAGTTACGAGCAGCAAGGTTATCAAGTTTTGCAAAGTTCAGTGGAGCTACCATACCGAGGATGAAGCCACCTGGGAATGATAAGAAAACTTACGGAAATACCAACCATAACTATTAGCTAGCCAACCCGAATCTAGAGGGCGAGATTCATCTTAAGGGGGGTATGTTTGTAACATCCCAAATTTTCAATTTGGATGTTGTACTTAGAACATCATATGCATATCATATTTTATGTGCATTTTTGTTGTGATCCTATAAATCTTAAGCAACTCAAGGACCCAAGGAGAGAGTTGGAGATTTCATTTATTTTCATAATTGGATTTTCTCAAATTTGAAAAGAGGATCATTTTGATTTTTAATTTTTTCTCTCCGAAATATTCCCAATATTAAAATAAAAGAGAGGAGATAATATGACTTCTCCAAATCAGAGGGGAATATTGGAGGAAAGATTTTAAAATCAAATGATTATTTTATTTGGATTTTATTCGAGATTTTATTTGAATTAGAAAAATATGCATTTTTCAAAATTGCATTTTAGGCCAAAAAATGTTCACCATATTTTAGATATTTTATTTAGACGCCGAAAATTATTTTTGGAATTTTTAGAATTTTTTTCATATTTATTTAGGATTTTCTATGGCGGAATTTATTTAAAAAAATAAAAAATTCCCGGACCGACTCGGCCGAAGCCCAGCCGGCCCATTCCCGCGCGCCGCCGTCTTCCTCGCGGACTCCCGCTGCCGCACGGACGCTGAGTCCGGCTCGGCCACGCCGCCTGCCGCCTTGCCCCCTCCCCCAAGACGCCTTGCCTCGCCCCTTTATAAGCCGTGCCGGAGCCCCCTCGCCTCCTCACATCGCCCCGCGGCTGCAGGCCCCGCCACCGCCTGCTCCTGCCGCACGCCTGCAGCCGCACCGCCGATGCCGCTGTCGCCCAAGCCCCGCCTTGCCGTTGCCGCGCCGGAGCCGCCGCCCGCCACCGTTCGGCTCCGCCACCACCGACGACCGGTTTTTGCCCGGTTTTTTCATCGGTTTATTTCGATAAACCCTATATCTAACTAGGTTTTTTATAGATCGGTTTTCTCGGTTTTTCTTCAGTTTCGTTATTTAACAAACATTCGCCCGTAAGCCTCTGTTTGCGAACGCGTTCATTCGTTTATCTCTGATAACGAATGTTCGTTCGTTAGTCTTTTCTTTTTCATTTTAATTTCGGCCGGAGACCTATCCGCGATTATTTTTATCACAGATTAGCCCCTGATCTTCAAACCCTCACAGTTTCTGAACCCTTCGTCCAAATCTAGTGAAACCAACGCCAAAATCTACGTATCGAACCCCTCTTTCCAGTTAATCAACTTGAACATGATTTTGAGAATTTAAAATTTGGTTGCAAGCAGATTTTAACTCGAACTTCTTTTGATCGTAGTTTGAGTTTCGTAGCTCCGATTTGAGTGTTTCTTTTTGCATATCGAAGCACTTCAGTTGAACTTTCAGTTTGGACTTTCTCATCTGAGTTTAACCTTGCATTTATTGCTTGAGTTCTTATATGTGCTATTTTTTGTTTGCCATAGAATTTCTGGAGTGTGAAGCGTGCTACTATGAGTCTCTAGGGTTTGCAGATCATCAGCAAGGAAAGTAACACTTTGATCATACCTCTTTGTTACCGAGTTTTTGTGCATTAGTTTAAACCCTCAAACATTGGATGGTTAGGACTTCATAACATGTGGGTATTGGGAAGTAATAGTTGAGGTAGTACCTATTGCCCTTTTTCATTCAAACCCTGGGAGTTACTCCTACGTTGTGCTTATACTGCTATGCTATGCTCGTAGACGTGGTTTCGGTTGAGTGATTCATGACAGTTGTGAGTATTATTATGAACTAAGGGTTTATTTAAGGCAGCTACTTTAACACACATCTGGGTGGATTGTTTGTGGGCACCTGGGGTAATCCAGTGATGTCCAAGGAGATCTCGGGGAATCAGTGTGATCATCCTATGGTCCGCCACCCAGGCTCAAAGGGATCATATTGTTATTCATGCAGGAAACTTCTGTGTGCAGCCACAAGCCATTATGGGATCTGGCATAGTTGAGTATGTTGTGTGACCTCTTTCAATGGTAAACTAGAAGATGTAGGGGATGTAGGTGGTACGGTTTACCCGTCGAAGATTTAACGCTTCTGAAAGACTGTGTCTCGGTCATCCATTTCTCAAACATCATGTAGTGCGAGAAATTCAATGGAGGAGATTGAGTCTCGTGGGGAAAAGTGTGCAAACCTATGCAGAGTGTACAAACTAATCATGATTAGTCGTGTCCCCGGTTATGGACATCTTGAGTATTTGGTGCTTGAATTATTATGTTGATCTCATCACTTTATTTAATCAACTTGTGGGGTTAATGATTACATTAATTGGGATTGAGAAGGGGTTACCATTCTCAATGTTTATCAACTACCACGATAGTTAAACAAAATATATTCCTTTGTTGTAGGGAAAATTTGGCTTTTCGCAAAAACATGAAAACCGTAAAGCCTCCACGCGCCATATATGCATATAGTTATAGCTGCTACTTGTTCATTGCTCTACAGTGTTATTTTGCCAGCATATTCCATGTGCTGACCCATTTTCGGGTTGCAACGTATTATGTTGCAGATTTTTCAGACCAAGAGTAAGGTGCGCTAGGTCGTTGTCGTGCACTCAGCTATGCCATTGGAGTTGAGGGACTCGCTTTACCTTCGAAGCTTTCCGCTATTATCTTATTTAGATGGCCTTAAGCCATATTCTTGTAATAAGTTCTCTTTTAAGGCATTCGATGTAATAAGTGTGTGATTGCACTCAGTTATAAATCCTTCAAGAACTGTGTGTGTCAGCATTATCAATCTAGGGATGAGACTTATGCACAGAGGTTTGACCGTTTGAGGTCGGATCGCTACAATGGCTCTACAATATTCTCCAAAGTTGATTTGCGTAGTGGATACCATCAAATTCGTATGAAATTGGGAGATGAATGGAAAACAACATTTAAAATGAAGTTTGAATTATATGAGTGGTTATTCATGCCTTTTGGGTTTACTAATGCACGTACTACTTTTGTGAGATTAATGAACAAAGTTTTATGTGCTTTCATTGGACGGTTTGTGGTAGTCTATTTTGATGATATATTGATTTATAGCAGATCTTTGGAGGAACATTTGGAACATTTATGTGCTATTTTTATTGCTCTACGTGATGTGTGTTTGTTTGGTAACCTTGGGAGTGCACCTTTTGCATCGACCGAGTATCTTTTCTTGGCTATGTTGTTACTCCACATGGAATTGAAGTTGATAAAGCGAAGACTAAAGCTATTGAGAGTTGGCCGCAGCCCAAACTGGTCACACAAGTGAGGAATTTTCATGGCCTCGCTGGTTTTCATAGGCATTTTTTGAGAGATTTTAGCACCATTGCTGCACCTCTAAATGAGATCACAAAGAAGGATGTGCCTTTTGTTTGGGGTACCGCACAGGAACAAGCCTTCACGGTATTGAAAGATAAGTTGACACATGCTCCTTTACTCCAACTTCCTGATTTTAATAAGACTTTTGAGCTTGAATGTGATGCTAGTGGAATTGGATTAGGAGGTGTGTTAGTACAATATGGTAAACATGTTGCATATTTCTCTGAAAAATTGAGTGGGCCTAGTTTGAACTATTCTACTTACGATAAAGAATTATATGCTCTTGTTCGGATTTTAGAAACATGGCAACATTATTTATGGCCCAAAGAATTTGTTATACATTCTGATCATGAACCTTTGAAACATATTAAAAGTCAAGCCAAACTGAACCATAGACGTGCTAAATGGGTTGAATTCATTGAGACTTTCCCTTATGTCATTAAACAAAAGAAGAGTAAAGAAAATGTTATTGCTGATGCATTCACTACAAAATAATACACTTCCATGATGATACGTGTTTGTCACAGTAGGTCACGTTTTCTGTCATGCATATACATCCATGACAAATTTATGACAGAATCAAGATTGTCATACCTGTGCTATCATACAAGTGTTCCATGACATTACCAAAATTATTATCACCGAAGCGTCCACTTCCATGACAATAAATCACGCGTCATGGAAGTGCTTTCGTCAAGGGTGACTGACATGTGGAATCCACCGTAATGGGTCGTCGTTAAGCTATCGAGTCCGGTTTTGGATCCGATAACCCGCTAACAGCCTGGACTAATGAGGATTTTCCACATGTAAAATTATCATTGGCCGGAGGAAACACTTGTTGGCTCACCGTTGGGACAGATGTCATCCATTCATTGGACACGAGGCGCCTATGATACGTCGACATGTGGCACGACCCAACAGAGGCCCATTCTGGTGAAACGGCCGGCCCGTTTGACTTGGTCAAAAGGTAACGGGCTGATGACCCCCAAGTATAGGGGATCTATTGTAGTCCTTTCGATAAGTAAGAGTGTCAAACCCAACGTGGAGCAGAAGGAAATGATAAGCGGTTTTCAGCAAGGTATTCTCTGCAAGTACTGAAACAAGTGGCAATAGGTACTTTTATGACAGGATAAATTGTAACGAGCAACAAGTAACAAAAGTAAATAAAGTGCAGCAAGGTGGCCCAATCCTTTTGTAGCAAAGGACAAGCCGTAACAAACCCTTATAATAGGAAGAGCACTCCCGAGGACACATGGGAATGTCGTCAAGCTAGTTTTCATCACGTTCATATGATTCGCGTTCGATACTTTGATAATTTGATATGTGGGTGGACCAGTGCTTGGGTGCTGTTCTTAATTGAACAAGCATCCCACTTACGATTAACCTCTATTGCAAGCATCTGCAACTACTACAAAATTATTAAGGTAAACCTAACCATAGCATGAAACATGTGGATCCAAATCACCCCCTTACGAAGCAACACATAAACTAGGGTTTAAGCTTCTGTCACTCTAGCAACCCATCATCTACTTATTACTTCCCAATGCCTTCCTCTAGGCCCAAATAATGGTGAAGTGTTATGTAGTCGACGTTCACATAACACCACTAGAGGATAGACAACATACATCTTATCAAAATATCAAACGAATACGAAATTCACATGACTACTCATAGCAAGACTTCTCCCTTGTCCTCAGGAACGAACGTAATTACTCAGAAAGCATATTCATGTTCATAATCAGAGGGGTAATAATATGCATATAGGATCTGAACATATGATCTTCCACCAAATAAACCAACTAGCATCAACTACAAGGAGTAATGAACACTACTAGCAACCTACTAGCACCAATCCCGGACTTTGAGACAAGAATTGGATACAAGGGATGAACTAGGTTTGGAGATGAGGTGGTGTTGGTGAAGATGTTGATGGAGATTGCCCTCTCCCGATGAGAGGAGCGTTGGTGATGACGATGGTGATGATTTCCCCCTCCCGGAGGGAAGTATCCCCGGAAGAAGAGCTCTGCCGGAGCTCTAGATTGGTTCCGCCAAGGTTCCGCCTCGTGGAGGCGGAGTCTCGTCCCGAAAAGTTCCTTCTGATTTTTTCTCATCTAAATACTTCATATAGGAGAAGATGGACGTCAGAGAGCCACCAGGGGGCCCACGAGGTAGGGGGCGCGCCCTAGGGGGGGAGCCCCCACCCTCGCGAGCAGGGTGTGGGCCCCCTGGCCTTCATCTTTGGCGTGGATTTTTTTTTATTTTAAGATGTTTCGTGGAGTTTCAGGACTTTTGGAGTTGCGCAGAATAGGTCTCTAATATTTGCTCCTTTTCCAGCCTAGAATTCCAGCTGCCGGCATTCTCCCTCCTTATGTAAACCTTATAAAATACGAGAGAATAGCCATAAGTATTGTGACATAAAGTGAAATAACAGTCCATAGTGCAATAAATATCGATATAAAAGCATGATGCAAAATGGACGTATCAACTCCCCCAAGCTTAGACCTCGCTTGACCTGAAGCGAAAAGCCGATAACAATAAATATGTCCTCATGTTTAGAGGTAGAGGCGTTGATAAAAATAAAATACGGACATGAAGGCATCATGATTATTCTCATAACAACAACATATATAGATTTTGTCATATGATTACTTATGTTCAAGTGATGATCTATTCACAATGCAAAAGTATAAATCATAAACCTTATTGGGCTCCGACAAACTATAATCTCAGTCATTGAAACAATTGCAATTTATCATAACATTGGAAAGAGTCTATGTCAGAGCTAAAAAGCAAGTCCACATACTCAACTATCATTTAGTCCTTCATAATTGCTAACACTCACGCGATACTTGTGGTGACGGAGTTTTAATCGGACACAGAGAAAGATAGGAGCTTATAGTTTTGCCCCACAACCTTTTACCTCAAGGGTAATGTCAATAATAATGGTTCATGCTCCCCTACATCCAAT
>NC_041392.1:344064826-344076410 GCF_002162155.2 Triticum dicoccoides
ATATATATATATATATATATATATATATATATATATATATATATATATATATATATCATGTTCTTTCTAACATGCTGAGCTTGCCAAAGGATAAAATGAAAAAGAAAAGGTGAAGATCACCATGACTCTTGCATAAGGTAGAAGATAATAATAAAGGATAGGCCCTTCGCAGAGGGAAGCAGAGGTTGCCACGCGCTTTTATGGTTGGATGCATAAAATCTCAATGCGAAAGAACGTCACTTTATATTGCCCCTTGTGATATGAACCTTTATTATGCAGTCTGTCGCTTTTATTACTTCCACATCACAAGATCGTATAAAGCTTATTTCTCGCACACCAATAAATCATACATATTTAGAGAAATTTTTATTGCTTTGCACCGAAGACAACTTACTTGAAGGATCTTACTCAATCCATAGATATGGTGGACTCTCATGGCAAAACTGGTTTAAGGGTGTTTGGAAGCATAAGTAGTATTTCTACTTGGTGCTGAGAATTTGGCTAGCATGAGGGGGAAAGGCAAGCCCAACAAGTTAGAGGATCCATGACAACATACTTTACCTCAGATATAAGAAAGACATAACTCATTACGTTGTCTTCCTTGTCCAACATCAACTCTTTAGCATGCCATATGCCATATTTTAATGAGTGCTCTCAATCATAAAAGATGTCAATGATAATATATCTATATGTGAAACCTCTCTTTCCTTATTACTTCCTATTAATTGCAACAATGACCAAAGCTATGTCTGCCAACTCCCAACAACTTTTAGTCATCATACTCTTTCTATGTGAAGTCATTACTCTCAATAAGATCAATATGAACTCTTTGTTTCTTTTTATTCCTTTTCTCTTTTCTTTTATTCACCCAAGATCATGGCAAAATAATCAAGCCCTTGACTCAACACTAATCTTTATTATATATAGCTCACGGACTCGATTACAAAGAGGGATCATAAAGCAAAACTCAAAACTAGATCATGCCATAAACTTTATTCTACTAGATGAAGATACTACTAATAGGATCGAACTAAGAAAAACGGTAGAGATAGGAGTTGTGATTGTGATATGATACCGGGGCACCTCCCCCAAGCTTGGCAGTTGCCAAGGGGAGTGCCCATACCCATGTGATTATATCTCCTTGGTTGGTGAAGAAGGTGGAGGTGTTGTTGATGATGCAGGCTTGTCATCCATCGTCCAAGGCATAGGTTCACCATCATAGAAGGATGATCGAGTCTCCGGAATCCTCGAATCTGCAGCCAAACTCATTCTTTTGAATCTATATTCATACTCATAGTTTTGGTTTTGCAAGTCATAGATTTGGGCTTGGAGGTGCTCGATCTTCTCATATAGCTTGAAGATGGCCTCCTCGGTGTTCTTGGCATCCGTCTTGTAGTTGTTAGTGAACTCCGCGAGCATCTGGCTAGTGTTGATTCCACGCTCCACCATCCCCTGGCACTTGAAAACTTGTTGCTCCATTGCTTCGAGCCTCATCTCCATGCTTCCGGTTCCCTTTGGTCCCTCAACATCGCGGATGTGCAACAACCCACCACACATCTCAATGGTTTGAGGGTGTCGCAGCACCTCCGCGAGGTAAGGGTTGATGACCTTCTCGAAGAACTTGTCCTTGGAAGCACTTGGGGACATCATGATAATCTAGATCTGTCAGAAAAGTAGCTCGAAACAAAGACAGAATATTTTTGCGTGATACGGGAGTCAAAACCCCTAGGAGATTATATAATGAATTTTTACCGACCAAAATACGTATCATGCAAGAAAACGGAGTCCAGAGGGCACACGAGGTGCTCACGAGGTAGGGGGCACGCTCAGGGCGGTAGGGCGCGCCCACCACCCTCATGGGGCCCTCGTGTCCTTCCCGGACTGCTTTTTATTTTTCTATTTTTCTAAATATTCCAAAACGGAGAAATATTGCCTTAGAAATTGTTTTGGAGTCGGTTTACTTACCGTACCACATACCTATTCCTTTTCAGGGTCTGAAACGCTCCGGAAAGTGTCCCTTATGTATTTTTCCGGGGTTACGGTTTCAATAATATTGGTTTCAACATTTATGGGATTACCTGAGATATAATGTTTGATTCTTTGACTGTTTACCACCTTTGGATTTGTGCCCTCGAAGTTGTTGATTTTTATGGCACCAGAACGATAGACCTCTTCGATAACATAGGGGCCTTCCCATTTAGAGAGAAGTTTTCCTGCAAAAAATCTTAAACGAGAGTTGTATAGCAATACATAATCACCTACATTAAACTCACGCTTTTGTATCCTTTTGTCATGCATCTTTTAACTTTTTCTTTAAACAACTTGGCATTTTCATAAGCTTGGGCTCTCCATTCATCAAGTGAGCTAATATCAAATAACCTCTTCTCACCGGCAAGTTTAAAATCATAGTTAAGCTCTTTAATATCCCAATATGCCTTATGTTCTAGTTCGAGAGGTAAGTGACATGCTTTTCCATAAACTATTTTATACGGAGACATACCCATAGGATTTTTGTATGCAGTTCTGTAAGCCCATAATGCATCATCAAGTTTCTTGGACCAATTCTTTCTAGACCTATTAACAGTCTTTTGCAAAATTAATTTGAGCTCTCTATTGCTCAACTCTACTTGACCACTAGACTGAGGGTGCTAAGGAGATGCAATTCTATGATTAACATCATATTTAGCAAGCATTTTATGGAAAGCACCATGAATAAAGTGTGAACCACCATCAGTCATTAAATATCTAGGGACTCCAAACCTCGGAAAAATAACTTCTTTAAGCATTTTAATAGAAGTGTTATGATCAAAACTACTAGTTGGAATAGCTTCTACCCACTTAGTAACGTAATCAACAGCAACTAGAATATGTGTGTATCCATTAGAGGCAGGAAAAGGTCCCATATAATCGAAGCTCCAAACATCAAACGGTTCAATAACGAGTGAATAATTCATAGGCATTTCTTGACGTCTACTAATATTACCAATTCTTTGACATTCATCACACAGCAAGACAAACTTACGCGCATCCTTGAAGAGAGTAGGCCAATAAAAACCAGATTGCAATACCTTATGTGTAGTTCTATCTCCAGCGTGGTGTCCTCCATAAGACTCGGAGTGACACTTGCATAGGATCTGTTCCTGTTCATGCTCAGGTACACAACGTCTAATAACACCATCTACTCCTTCTTTATCAAGATGTGGGTCATCCCAAAAGTAATGTCTCAAGTCATGGAAGAACTTTTTCTTTTGTTGGTATGTGAATCTAGGTGGTATAAATTTAGAAACAATATAATTAGCATAATCAGCATACCATGGAGTACTACGAGAAGTACTTATAACATTTAATTGTTCATCAGGAAAGCTATCATTAGTAGGTAGTGGGTCATCAACAATATTCTCTAACCTAGAAAAGTTTTCTGGTTCTCAGCTCCCTTTCTATCAACAATATGCAAATAAAATTCTTGTAGCAAGAGAACCCATCTAATAAGTCTAGGTTTAGCATCTTTCTTTTCCATAAGATATTTAATAGAAGCATGATCAGTTTGAATAGTTACTTTAGAATCAACAATATAAGATCTGAACTTATCACAAGCAAATACAATTGCTAAAAGCTCTTTTTCAGTAGTAGCATAATTTCTTTGAGCATTGTCTAGAGTCTTACTAGCATAATGAATAACATTTAATTTGACACATACAGCATAATTACTAACATCACACATAATTTCAAAGGGTAAATTCCAATCAGGTGGATGAACAACAGGTGCAGAGACTAATGCTTTCTTAAGTATTTCAAATGCTTCTACACAATCATAATCAAAGACAAATGGTATATCTTTTTGCAATAAATTAGTCAGAGGCCGAGAAATTTTTGAGAAGTCCTTAATGAACCTCCTATAAAATCCAGCGTGACCAAGGAAACTTCTTATACCTTTGATGCCCTTGGGACATGGCATCTTTTCAATAGCATCAACCTTGGCTTTATCAACTTCAATACCTCTTTCAGAAACTTTGTGCCCCAAGACACTACCTTCATTAACCATAAAGTGGCACTTTTCCCAATTCAAGACAAGATTAGTTTCTTCACATCTCTGCAAAACTCGATCAAGATTGCTCAAGCAATCATCAAAAGAGGAACCATAGACGGAAAAGTCGTCCATGAAAACCCCACAAATCTTTTCACAAAAGTCAGAGAATATAGCCATCATGCATCTTTGAAAGGTAGCAGGTGCATTACATAAACCAAAAGGCATACATCTATAAGCAAAAGTACCAAAAGTGCATGTAAAAGTAGTCTTTGATTGATCTCTAGCCGACACAGGTATTTGAGAGAAACCAGAATAACCATCTAGAAAGCAATAGTGTGTATGTTTGCATAATCTTTCTAGCATTTGATCAATAAAAGGTAAGGGGTAATGATCTTTCTTTGTAGCTTTATTTAATTTGCAGAAATCAATTACCATCCTATAACCTGTGATAATTCTTTGTGGAATCAATTCATCTTTATCATTAGGAACAACAGTAATACCTCCCTTCTTAGGGACACAATGGACAGGACTTACCCACTCACTATAAGCAATGGGATAGATTATACCTGCCTCCAAAAGCTTGAGTATTTCTTTTCTTACCACTTCTTTCATTTTAGGATTCAGACGTCGTTGAGGATCACGAACTGGTTTGGCATCTGCTTCCAAATTTATTTTATGTTGACATAGAGTGGGACTAATGCCCTTAAGATCATCAAGAGTATATCCAATAGCAGCACGGTGCTTCTTCAGAGTTTTCAATAATCTTTCTTCTTCATGCTCTGAAAGGTTAGCACTAATAATAACAGGATATATCTTCTTTTCATCAAGATAAGCATATTTAAGATTATCAGGCAACGGTTTAAGCTCAAACACGGGATCACCCTTGGGTGGAGGTGGATCCCCTAAAATTTCAACAGGCAAATTGTGTTGCAGAATAGGTTCCTGTTTAAAGAATACTTCATCTATTTCCCTTCTTTCATTCATGAACATATCATTTTCATGGTCTAGCAGATAATGTTCTAAAGGATCACTAGGAGGTACGGCAATAGAAGCAAGACCAATAATTTCATCCTTACTAGGTAATTCTTCCTCACGATGTTGTTTACTAAATTTAGAGAAATTAAACTCATGAACCATATCATCCAAGCCAAGAGTAACAACATTCTTTGTGCAATCTATGGTAGCAAGGATAGTATACAAGAAGGGTCTACCAAATAAAATGGGACAAAATTTATCTTGTGCGGAACCAAGAATAAGAAAATCAGCAGGATATTTAGTCTTCCCACACAAGACTTCAACGTCTCTAACAATCCCAATTGGTGAAATAGTATCTCTATTGGCAAGTTTAATTGTGACATCAATACCTTCTAACTCAGCAGGTGCAATTTCATTCTTAATTTCTTCGTATAAGTCAATAGGTATTACACTAGCACTAGCACCCATATCACATAAGCCATGATAACAATGATCTCCTATTTTAACAGAAATAACACGCACGCCTACCACAGGTCTATGTTTATCTTTATCACAGGGTTTAGCAATTCTAGTAGTTTCACCTTCAAACTGAATAACATGCCCATCAATATTATCAGACATGAGATCTTTAACAATAGCAATATTAGGTTCTACTTTAACTTGCTCAGGAGGTGTATAAGTTCTAATGTTGCTTTTACGAACAACAGTTGAAGCTTTAGCATGATCCTTTATTCTAACAGGGAAAGGTGGTTTCTCAATATAAGAAGTAGAAACAATAGGATCATTATAACTGACAGTATTTTCTTCAACTTTAATAGGTGCAGCTACTTTTACTTCTATGGGAGGATGATATTTAAACGACTTCTCCTTAGGGAGATCAACATAAGTAGCAAAAGATTCACAAAAAGAAGATACTATCTTAGAGTCAAGTCCATATTTAGTGCTAAACTTACGGAAAATATCGGTATCCATAAAAGATTTAACACAATCAAACTTAGGTGTCATACCTGACTCCTTACCTTCGTCGAGGTCCCAATCTTCAGAGTTGCGTTTAATTCTATCCAATAAATTCCATCTGAATTCAATAGTCTTCATCATAAAAGAGCTAGCACAAGAAGTATCGATCATGGTGTGATTGTTTTCGGAAAGCCGAGCATAAAAATTTTGAATGATCATTTCTCTTGAGAGCTCATGATTGGGGCATGAATATAACATTGATTTAAGCCTCCCCCAAGCTTGAGCGATGCTTTCTCCTTCGCGAGGCCAGAAATTATATATATAATTGCGATCATGATGAACAAGATGCATAGGGTAATACTTTTTATGAAATTCCAACTTCAATCTTTTATAGTCCCATGATCTCATATCATCACATAGCCTATACCATATCAGTGCGTCTCCCTTCAAAGATAAAGGGAAAACCTTCTTCTTAGCAACATCATCGGGTATACCTGCAAGCTTAAATAATCCACAAACTTCATCCACATATATTAAGTGCTCATCGGGATGCTTTGTTCCATCTCCTGTAAAAGGGTTAGCTAGCAGTTTTTCCATCATACCCGAAGGAAATTCAAAAGGAGTTTCATTTTCAATAGGTTCAGTAGGTTGAGGAGCAACTCTTTGCTCTACTAGACGGGGTGAATATACCCCGAACAAGCCCCTTAGAGAATTACTTTCCATAGTAACAAGTGACAGTAAATTTCAGCACACTATATAAATTTTTCCTTACCAAATTCCACCTACCAAAGGCGCTACACTCCCCGGCAACGGCGCCAGAAAAGAGTCTTGATGACCCACAAGTATAGGGGATCTATCATAGTCCTTTCGATAAGTAAGAGTGTCTAACCCAATGAGGACCAGAAGGAAATGATAAGCGGTTTTCAGCAAGGTATTCTCTGCAAGTACTGAAATAAGTGGTAATAGATAGTTTTGTGACGGGATAAATTGTAACGAGCAACAAGTAACAAAAGTAAATAAAGTGCAGCAAGGTGGCCCAATACTTTTTTAGAAAAGGACAAGCCGGAACAAACTCATATAATAGGAAGAGCGCTCCCGAGGACACATGGGAATGTTGTCAAGCTAGTTTTCATCACGTTCATATGATTCACGTTCGATACTTTGATAATTTGATATGTGGGTGGACCAGTGCTTGGGTTCTGTTCTTACTTGAACAAGCATCCCACTTACGATTAACCTCTATTGCAAGCATCCGCAACTACAACAAAAGTACTAAGGTAAACCTAACCATAGCATGAAACATGTGGATCCAAATCATCCCCATACGAAGCAACACATATTTAAGCTTCTGTCACTCTAGCAACCCATCATCTACTTATTACTTCCCAATGCCTTCCTCTAGGCCCAAATAATGGTGAAGTGTTATGTAGTCGACGTTCACATAACACCACTAGAGGATAGACAACATACATCTTATCAAAATATCAAACGAATACAAAATTCACATGACTACTCATAGCAAGACTTCTCCCTTGTCCTCAGGAACGAACATAATTACTCACAAAGCATATTCATGTTCATAATCAGAGGGGTAATAATATGCATATAGGATCTGAACATATGATCTTCCACCAAATAAACCAACTAGCATCAACTACAAGGAGTAATGAACACTACTAGCAACCTACTAGCACCAATCCCGGACTTTGAGACAAGAATTGGATACAAGGGATGAACTAGGGTTTGGAGATGAGATGGTGCTACTGAAGATTTTGATGGAGATTGCCCTCTCCCGATGAGAGGAGCGTTGGTGATGACGATGGTGATGATTTCCCCCTCCCGGAAGGAAGTATCCCCGACAGAACAGCTCTGCCGGAGCTCTAGATTGGTTCCGCAAAGGTTCCGCCTCGTGGCGGCGGAGTCTCATCCCGAAAAGTTCCTTCTTATTTTTTTCTCATCGAAAGACTTCATATAGGAGAAGATGGACGTCGGAGAGCCACTAGGGGGCCCATGAGGTAGGGGGCGCGCCCTAGGGGGCGCGCCCCCCCACCCTCATGAGCAGGGTGTGGGCCCCCTGGCCTTCATCTTTGGCGTGGATTTTTCTTTATATATTTTAAGATGTTCCGTGGAGTTTTAGGACTTTTGGAGTTGCGCGGAATAGGTCTCTAATATTTGCTCCTTTTCCAGCCTAGAATTCCAGCTGCCAGCATTCTCCCTCCTTATGTAAACCTTGTAAAATAAGAGAGAATAGCCATAAGTATTGTGACATAAAGTGAAATATCTGTCCATAATGCAATAAATATCGATATAAAAGCATGATACAAAATGGACGTATCACGGGCTGGCCCAGAGAAAGCCTGTTAATGACCTGCTCGTATATAGCCCATTTACGGCCCGCTTACTCACGGACGGTTACGACCTATCGGAATTAAGCCCAGTAGCTTCATCTGGGTTGTCCAATATGACTCCAGCCCATTGTAACTTCCGGCCCATATATGGCCCATGATGTCTTTTGGCCCATACGAGGCCATTTGTAACTCTTGGCCCATTAACGGCCCATGGTGAATCTGGCCCGCGATGAATAGTGTACCCCTTTATACCCATTAACGGCCCATTATTCCATTGGGCCGTTTCCATCCCGTGTTATCTTTCGGCCTTCTTAGGGCCCAATTATTCTTGGGCTCATTTCCAACATTCGGTTACTTACGGCGCGTCATTGGCCTTTTCTGCTTGTGGGCCAAATTCAACCCGCGGTTACAATCGGCCCGTTTGCGGCCAGTTAATCCGTTGGGCCGTTGTCACAACGTCGACAAATACGGCCGATTAACGATGGCCTGTTATTGTCGGCCCATGTACAGACGATTCCAAATCTAACCCATTTATGACCCATAATGCGGTCTGTTATTGGCCCATGTTTGGCCTATCGATCATACGGCACGTAGAAGGCCCATTGATGCTACGGCCCATAGAAGGCCCATTGATGCTACGGCCCATAGAAGGCCCATTGATGCTACGGCCCGTAGAAGGCCCATTCTTTCTATGGCCCTAAGAAGGCCCATTGTTACTACGGCCCGTAGGAGGCCCATGGTAACTACAGTAAATATGTAGCGCATGGTTATTGTGGCCTAGTTTTAAAAATATATTATTGCGGCCACTAGCTAACTGCGGAAAAAGAACTGCACTGAATACAAGCAAACAAATAAACAAGGCAATAATGAAATAAATGAGCAAGCAACTTACGCTAGGCTATCACGGCTATTACACATATTACATCCACTGGGCATCAAAGTTCACCACCAGTGCAAATATAGGGAACAAAGCAGCATTATCATATACACTAGTTGTCGAACTTGGCGACCAGTGCAAATAAAGGCCGCAGCAAAACAAGTCCAGAACTGAAACCACTTTAGAAGAGCTCAAGAAACAATATCCTGGGTACCCATAATGCTGGCAAGATGCTTAGCACGCTTATTAACTTTCTCTTGTTTGGCGCTTAAATCCTCCAGCACTTGCTGTTGCACCAGAAAGTAAGCATCTGAATTCTACAGGGATTTCCTCAGTCCTTCGGCTTCTTGCCGCAGCACAGCTGACTAATGCCTTTCAGCTTGTAGCTGAGACTAAAGAAGCTGAAGTGATACAGGCAGCGATGTCGAAGAGCTTGTGCCAGCAGTACTGGCCAGTAACTCGAACACTACATCAACGCAGGACTGTGGGGTTTTCTCACTATCTACAAGATCGTTTTTATCACCTTTCTTGGAGACCAACAGGGTTGTCTCACTATCTGGAACCTTATCGGCATCACTTTCTCTACCATTGTATAGTGGGGTGCTCTTCTCCAATATATTATGTTTGCATACTATAAGGGAAACACGCAGAGACATCACATGTTTAGCATGTAGTATACCAAACTCATTTTGGTAAACCGGTTTAGTAGCAAGGTGGACAGGATAACAGCATGAAACAAACATATATCTATGTACTATGGTCACTGTATTGTCCATATCATTCTAGTTTATGTTGCCAAATCAAGATAGAGACACAGTTCAACTCATATATTTTTAAGACACAACAACATAGACAAAATATAAGTGTGAGAAACTACACAGCATTGGCAACACTTGTAATGTGCATCACATGAGAACATAACTATTTATACAACTGAAACTGAAATCAACATACAACAAGAAGTTAGAACAACAATCCAGTTAAAGAAATAGGTTTAAAACATACCTGTTGGGCCATTGGAGTTTCAATTGGATCCTTCAAATTTGAAAGTAGTTGGTATGAGTAAATACAGTGATGCAATAGCAAAGGAGTATGGACCATAGCTACGGAATCTGACCTGAGAACAGTTGCTCTTCTGCTTTAAACGTGAAGTTTGGGTTTGCTGTGGTCTTCGTGCTTTGGGCACTGCAGTTGCTTTACAAACTGCTTGTGTGGGGGTACTTGTGGTGGACATGGTGCTTTGTCAACTAGAAGTGGGTTACTATCCGCTGGGGCTGGGGCTAGATGGGTTTAGCTGCTTCTCTGCCCAACGGTGTAAGTGTGCAATCTGGAAGAGTGTCGATTATGTGTGGTGGGGCATGTTTGTGGGACAATACAACCATGGTTCTATCTGCATCGATGGGTAGCACTATCTTTTGTGAAGAACAGGTTTTTGCTCCCTTAGATACTGCCATAACCCCTCTCCAATTCAAATGATGATAAACAAGAAAAGAAATTGAACATACAGACATTGTACGATAGACCGATGTGGCAATTCACATATATGTTGTCTAACCAAACAAGACATCATGACACAATTTCACATATATGATGCCTAACTAAACAGGATAGCATGACACAGTTTCAGATATATGATGGATAACTTAACATGATATAATGGCATAATTCAACATATGATGAGTATCTAAACAGAATGACATTACAAAACTATATGATGTCTTTCTAAAATAGGTTGGGATGAAATAATTCACATAAATGTTGTCTAAGTATACAGGATGGCATGATATAATTGACATAATTGATTCATATACTAAGCAGCTGGCACTCGCATGGATGATCTCTAAACTAAGCAAATGGAATTCAATATTGTGCATATGATGTCTAAACTAAGCAATGCAAGACACCATATGCATGACATGAGAAATATAAACATTGCAACTTAGAGCATACACCTCAGGTGGGATATAGGACTGGTCATCTGTCTCTGAATCCTCCTCTGAGGAGCTCCCTGTAACCATCAAGATATATGCTTCAACAGGTACCATTGCCTACTCTAAAGACCTTATTTTCACTCTTGATTTTTCCATAACCGGCTCAAATGGCTGATACACATGAAGAGTAGTTCAATATACATAGATTGTCGACAAATGGAATACGTAATGAAAAAAAGATGGCATGAGATAATTCACATATATGATGCCTGGCTACATGGCAGTGCATATTTCATATATATGATAACTGGCTGAAAAACATGGCATTGCATAATTCACATATCTGATATAAAAAGCAAATGTCAGGCATTCACACAGAGCATGTCTAATCTGAGCAGATGCCATGGCAATGCAAGACACCATATGCATGATATGAGCAATATAACCTTGCCAAGTTAGAGCATGCACC
>NC_041392.1:344076891-344110731 GCF_002162155.2 Triticum dicoccoides
TACGACTGGTGATCTGTCTCTGAATCCTCCTCTGAGGAGCTATCTGTAACCAGCAAGAAATATGCATCGATAGGTAGCACTGACTGCTCAGAAGACCTTGTTTTCACTCCAGATTTTCCCAGGACCGACTCAAATGGTGATGCACAGGAAGAGTAGATGAATGTATAAACATTGTTGACAAATGGAATACATTATGAAAAAATATATGGCACGATAAAATTCACATATACGATGACTGGCTAAACAGGATGGCATTGCATGATTTACGTATATGATGCCTGGCTAAAGAAGATGGCATTGCATAATTCCCATATACTCCCTCCGTTCCTAAATATTTGTCTTTTTAGAGATTTCAAATGGACTACTACATACGGATGTATATAGACATATTTTAGAGTGTAGATTCAGTCATTTTGCTCTGTATGTAGTCACTTGTTGAAATCTCTAAAAAGACAAATATTTAGGAACGGTGGGACTATGATATAGAAACCAAACAGGTGACATTCACACAAAGCAAATCTAAACTAAGCTGATGACATATAAGATGAATAATGTAAGCAATGCAAGGCACCATATGCATGATATGACCAACATCAGCATGCCAGGTTAGAGCAAACACCTTAGGTGGTAAATAGGAGTGGTCGGATCCCTCTGAATCCCCATCTGAACAGTTATCTTCCTCTGGAATACAATCTGGAATGATGAGAGGGGGGGCACTTAGGCCACCATGGAGCGGCATCTGCATGACATTGTATTCCCATGCAACGGTCTTCTCTTATTCTCTACATGTTTAGTACGATTGTGTACAATAACTGACATGCATAATAAAAAATTAGTTAGATTTTGTAAGGCCTAAGGGGTGTGTCGGTGCACAAAAGTAGGGACTCTCTTTTGTACCCCTTCACTTGTGCGCGGATAGTTAGAGCCGCACCTACGGCCATACCTAGCGGGGCAGAGGAAGCAAAAACACAAGACAACCATAACAACGCCAAGACTAGAGACACAAAGACCAAGAGGGCGATGTGGACTCCCGCGGTAAGACCCTCCGCAGCCCCGGCAAGAGCCTTGCCGAGGCAACTTGCCCAACGCCAGCAGAGCGCGCCACCCTTGAGCCAAGGGTTCCAACACCATCAACCACATTGGAACCAAGGCTCGGGAGGCACGTCCATGGTGGCATACAAATCTTTGTGAAGACAAAGAGCCCACAAGACTAGACGATGACCAGAAGACAAGGCAATCGCAAAGCCCCCTTGCCGAGGATGCCCCCGATGCCCCGACAAGGCTCCTTGCCGAAAACACTCGCATGTCCCTGGCAAGACTCTTGCCGAGGGCGTTCACAAGACCGCAACAAGACCCTTGCCGGGAATATATGCGGGACCACGACAAGACCTTGCCACCCCGTCACCTCCCCAGCTCAGCGACCAACCCACCAACTGAGGCTAGTACCCACGTGGCGGTATGTGGATGCTAATCCAGCAAGTCAAGCACCTGCGAGGTGGCATGCAGATCTTCGTGAAGACCCTGCCACCATGCCATCTTAGCAGCCTGCTAGCTTACGTGGCGCTGCATGCCTCATTGGCCTGGACGCGTGTCAGAGCAAGGAGGAACGACGACGGACGGGACGGACCTCATTGCCATCCCCAAATAAAGCAAATGGGACACCTAAGGAGTGCATTTAATGCACCTTGTCCCGTAATGATAGGCAATAAGCTTGTACATTGTACACCTTTCCACCTCATGTGTGCCATTGTGGCGACTCCTTTTGTACAATAAAAGGAGGCCCGAGGCGTACTGGAGAAGGATTCGGATCTTTTGGACTATGCTCGCACTGCAGCTAGTTCAGAAGCTCAAGAACACTCAAATATACACCAAAACAGGACTAGGGCATTACGCATCCTTGCGGCCCGAACCTGGGTAAACGATCTTTGTGCTGGCTACTAGACCCGCTCTTTGCACAACCCCGCGCCCGCCAACCGTAGAAGGGATCTCAGTGATTCCATAGTTGTTGATTCCACCGACATCTTTGGCACGCCAGGTAGGCGGCGTAGTTGTGAAAATCTGGTATAGCAGTTAGTTTAGCAGTTCTTCATCGCCATGGCTCCCAAGAAGAAGACGATCATGGCGATCGGTTCATCGGGGGCCGAAAGGCCCGTACCAGTGCTGACGAGTGGTGGGGCGGTCACGGACGGAAGCCGAGGCACGGCCCGCGAACACCCACATCGCTCTGACAGCCAAAGCCTGGCGAGCGATATCGTTCGTGCGCGAGACAACAAGTTGCAAGCCGCCAAATCCAAAGACGAAGTCGGGCCCCCCGGAGGCGGCTCGGGGCCCTCCATGGGCGGCGTCATGCCATCCATAGGCGGCACGGCGACTTCCAGGATGCCTACACCGGCGCCCATGACGCGCTCTTCCTAGATTGTGCGTGACGAGCAGCGTCACCACGCTGGTGACCCCGGGCGCCACCGTGGGAAGAGTCCTACGCCTCATTCACGGGACGTAGGAGTCCAGTACGCACACCGAGGCGCTGGAAAAAATGGCGCACAGCCGCAAGGCCGTGATAGAGCTCCTTCTAACGTGGTTAGAAGTCAGAGCGCGTCACGGTCCATGCAGCTTTCGCCACCACGCACACCAGCGGAAGCTTTGGCGTGCACGCAGTTGCTGCTCGACTTTCCTCCTGCTGCGAAAAAGCTCGACGAGTGGAGAGCCACCATCCGGAGCCTCGTCGGCATTGCCAACAAAGATGAGCCACGACCAGCGGGGCCCTCAGGCCGATGCTCTGTCGAGCCACCGCATGCCAGTGGTGGAAAGACTGGAGGTGCTGTGGCAACGGTGCACTCTCCTCCCACACGCCAGCCACCGCGGGTGTCGGTCCGTCATGATGACGCTTGTGATAACATTTCCATAGCATCATCCGACCCATGGACCCACCGCGATCAGCGCCAAGTTCTTCAGGAGCAAGCCCATGAAGACGAACGAACCACCATCGAGCGCCGGCGCGAACCATGCCACCAGTCAGATAGGCGGGCGGGGCCCTCCATGGACCACCCAGCATCGGGAGGCTCTAGCGGCCTACCTACGAGGTGGGCTGCCTAGCCTTTACCCATGAGCTGCGGCAGTTCCAGTGGCCCTCCCACCGCACGTTCAGGCCCGACGTTGGTGAGAAGTACGGCGGCAAGACCCACCCGTCAGAGTTCCTCAGCATCTACACCATTGCGATGCAGGCTGCTGGAGCTCGCGATGAAAAGGTGTTTGCCAATTACTTCCCATTGGCACTTAAACCCAATGTCATGTCATGGTTGATGCACTTGCCGGGGGGTTCAATTTCTTCTTGGCCAGATTTGTGTCATGAGTTCGTTGGCGCCTTCACTGGAGGCCACCAAGCTCATGGCCAGGCAAGCGATTTGCATATCATCCCCCAAAAGGAAGGTTAAAACCTATGCAAGTACATACAGAGGTTCAGCCGAGTGCAGTACAACATCCCAGATGTTCATCCTGCTACCGTGATCAGCGCATTCCATCAGAATGTGCGCAACCGCAAGATGCGTGAAGAGCTGGCAACGAACAAGGTCAAAGATGTGGCTGAACTTTATGTTCTGGCCGATAGGTGCGCTCGAGCTGAAGAGGGGAGGAAGTACCTCGGCGAGGACGTCGGTGCGGATACCGACTCCACAGGCAAAGACACAGCCAGCTCGATGAAGAAAGGTCGGCGCCACAACAAGAAGCGCAAGGGCAAGACTGTGCTTGCCATCGAGGGATCTGAGGACACCGGCGCTGCCAAGAAGGCCAAGGCAGACGAACCCGACAAGGAAATTGCCGGGTGTGCTACTTGCCAGGCCTTGGCAGCCGCCGACAAGCCAAGAGGCTCCGACAAGTAGTACTACAAGATCCACCGCACCAAGGGCCACGACCTCCAGAATTGCCGACAAGTTGAGCTGCTTGTTGAGAAGCAAAAAGCTGAATATGAGAGGCGGGACAAGGAGAAGGGTCAGGATGGTGCCGAAGGATCCGGCAAGAAGCGTGGCGGCCAAGGAGGTCACCGCGGCAAGGATAACCAGCAAGAGAGGCCCGCCCGAGGCCGTGAAAAGAAGCAGGTAGATGACGGTCATGACAAGGACGACGAGTCCGGCGAGCATGAGTTCCAGAAAGCTACGGAGGCCATGTGCATCAATGGTGGCGCCTCGCTGCACACCTCTCAGCGCCAGCTCAAGCAGTGGGCGTGTGAGATCATAGCAACGGAACCATCATTCGATGCTCGAAAGACACTGGAGTGGTCCAGCACACCTATCATTTTTTACACCTAGGACCACCCTGATCGCACAACTGCGGTCGGGTGTTTGCCGTTGTTGGTTTCGCCAACAATACGCAACCTCAAGGTGACAAAAATGCTAGTTCACGGCGGGGCCGGTCCGAACTTGATCTCACCTATTGTGATCAAAAGGCTGTAGATTCCTGATGGAGACCTCGAAGAGACGGGCACATTTCAAGGGGTCAATCCGGGAAGGAATCAGCCGAAGGGTAAGATCACGCTGCCCGTGACATTTGGAGGCGAGTTAAACTACAGGACTGAGAGGATTGTTTTCGATGTAGCCCAGATCCCCTTGCCCTACAATGAGATGCTCGGCCGCCCGACGCTAGCTAAGTTCATGGCGGCCTCACATTACGCCTACAACATGCTGAAGATGCCTGGGCCGATGACTATCATCACTGTCCCCTCCGACAAGAAGGATGCGCTGATCTGCGCTGACCAACTCTACCAGGAGGCAGATGCAGTGACTGCCGCCAAGGCACTTGCTCCTGCCACCGAAGCCCCGGGACGGAAGAAGACCGGCAAGACCTCTCGCACTCACTCTGGCAAGCCCACCTCTTCGGAGTGTTGTCCTCCCGTCGAGGACGTGCCAGACGGCTCCACTGGCAAGAGCAAGAAATCTAGAGCTGCACCACCAGAGACCAAGAAGGTGTCCGTCAAGGAGTATGGCATGGGAGGGGCCTTCACCATAAGCTCATCCCTTGACAACAAATAGGAAGGCGTGCTCGTCACCTTCCTGCGAGTGAATGTCGATGTGTTTGCATGGCGAGCATCCGACATATCCCCGATGTTCCTAGGGAGGTGATTGAACACCATCTTGCTATCTGTCCTCATGCGCGACCCGTCAAGCAGAAGGTCGGGAAGCAAGATTTGGAACGGCAGGATTATATCACGGAGGAGATCAGGAAGTTAGAAGCGGCAGGCTTGGTGAGGGGAGTACTTCATCCGACATGGTTGGCCAATTCGGCGGTGGTGCGGAAGGCAAATGGGAAGTGGAGGCTGTGTATTGATTACACAGATATCAATAAGGCATGTCCGAAGGACCCTTTCCTGTTGTCGCGCATTGACCAGACTGTTGACTCCATGGCCGGGTGTGACTTGTTATCGTTCCTTCACACCAACTCAGGATACCACCAGATCTTCGTGACTAGAGAAGATGAAGAGAAGACATCATTCATCACCCCATGTGCTACGTATTGTTTCTTACGAATGCCTTTTGGGTTGAAGAGTGCTGGCTCAACGTTTGCTAGAGCAGTCCAAATTGGTTTTGAGCCCCAGCTACATAGAAACATAGAAGCTTATATGGATGACGTAGTGGTCACAACCAAGGACAGGGCAACAGTCGTACAAGATTTGGAAGAGACATTTGCAAATTTGCGCAAGATCAACCTCAAGCTGAATCCTGAGAAGTGTGTCTGCGGCGTTCCGTCCGGCAAACTTCTCGGATTCTATGTGTCATAGCATGGGATCGAGGAGAATCCAGACAAGATCAAGATCATTGAGCAGATCGAGGTACCTAGGTGGATCAAGGATGTACATCGGCTCGCTGGCTGCGTTGCCGCCATGAGCAGATTCATCTCCAAGTCTACTGAACGTGCCCTTCCCTTTTTCAAAATCTTGAAAAAGGCGGGCCCAATGGAATGGACCCCAGAGGCCGAGGCGGCCCCGCAGGATTTGAAGAAGTACCTCTCCTCTACGCCAATACTGGTTGCGCCTAAACCACAAGAACCGTTGTTGCTATATCTAGCGGCAACGAACCAAGTGGTCAGCACCGCGCTAGTGGCATAGAGGGAGGTCGACGAAGAGGCAATGGCAATAGCAGGGCTGGCAGATGGCAGACCAGAGCTCCCCCCAGCAGGGCCTGGTGCCGGTAAGGCAAGGCCCCTGACAGAGTCTGGCGCTGGCGAAGCAGAAGCGATGCAGCCAAATGAAATAGTGCAGAAGAAGAAGATGATGCAGCACCCGATTTACTTCATCAGCTCCCTCTTGCAGGGGGCTAGGTCAAGGTACTCCGGTGTGCACAAATTGCTCTTTGGCCTCTTTATGGCCTCGAGGATGCCGCGTCATTACTTCCAAGCACACAAAATCACCATCGTCACCCGCTTCCCGTTGCAAAGGATATTGTATAACCCAGACGCAACCGGGAGCATTGTGGAATGGGCTTTGGAAGTGTCAAGCTTTGGTTTGAAGTTTGAAAGCACTTCGACAATTCAGATTAGAGTCTTGGTGGAGTTCATTGTGGAATGGACCTCAACGCCTGATAGAGAGATTCAAGAGACCACTCTCCCCGGCAAGGAAACAAGTCGTGACTGGATTATGTACTTTGACGGGGCTTTCTTGCTTCAAGGCGCCGGTGCTGGTGTGCTGCTCGTCACGCCCACCGAGGAGCACCTCAAGTATGTAGTCCAGATGCACTTCCCCAGGGAGATGTCAACAAACAACACTGCTGAATACAAGGGGTTGCTTGCCGGTCTCAGGATCGCGGCAGACCTTGGAATCAAGAAGATCATCATCAGGGGTGATTCACAGCTTGTCATCAAGAAATTTAACAAAGATTATCAAAGCCCATTGATGGAGGCCTACATAGATGAAGTGAGGAAGCTGGAAGAGCATGTTCCCCGAGTGGAGAACGACATCGCCGACTACTTGTTGAAACACACTGCCTTCAAATTGCCTGTGGAACCAGGTACTTTTGTGCTTCGATTAACTCAACCATCCATTGAACCATCATCGGGGTAGAACAAGCGAAGGAAATAAGGCCCCAGCACGAACCTTCCCGCCGAGCTCCCAGGAGCTGTCGGCAAAGACGTTGCCATGGACACTGGGCCTGCCATGGGGCAACAGACTCTGGCAGGGCGTCAAGCCATGGCTGTAGAGACAGCCGCTCCCATGGCAGAAGAAACGCCTTTAGCCCTTGTCGTCAAGCCTCAGGCTCCGGCATGGGCACAGCATACCGTCCGATTACTCCAAATAGGGGAACTTCCTAAGGAGCAGGAAGAGGCGGAGAAAGTAGCCCGTCGATCTGCCATGTATCAGTTCGTCAACGATGTTTGGTACAGAAAAATACCGAACGGTGTGAAATTGAAGTGCATTCCTCGGGAGGAAGGACTGGAGGTGTTGGCAGAGATCCACAGAGGCATATGTGGCTCCCACATAGGGTTCAGGGCCCTTACCGGCAAGGCATTCCGGGAAGGTTTCTTCTGGCCCACTGCCCTCCAGGATGCGACGGCCTTAGTAACCAAGTGTGAAGTGTGCCAGTTCCATTCAAAGAAGCATCATCAACCAGCTCAAGCTCACCAGACAATCCCTCTTTCCTGCCATTCTCGGTCTGGGGGCTCGACATACTGGGCCCCTTTCCCCGTGCTATCGGGGGCTTGGAGTACTTGTACGTCGCAATCGACAAGTTCACAAAGTGGCCAGAGGTGGAGGCGATGAGAAAGGTGACAGCACAGTCGGCCATCAAGTTCTTCAAGGGACTAGTCTACCATTTTGGTGTGCCAAATAGAGTCATCACCGGCAACGGCACACAGTTCACGAGCCGCACCTTCATGCAGTACATCTAGGACCTCGGCAGCAAGGTCTGTTTTGCTTCTGTTGCAAACCCACGAAGCAATGGCCAGGCTGAGAGGGGGAATGCTGAAGTATTGCGAGGCCTCCGGACAAGAACTTTTGACAGGCTACACAAGTGTGGACGGCGATGGATTGATGAATTGCCATTGATTCTTTGGTCAATCAGAACGAAACCAAATCGAGCCACCGGCCAGACCCCTTTCTCCCTCATTTACGGGGCAGAAGCAGTTCTCCCCATGGAACTCACGCAGGGGTCACCTTGAGTGCTCGCTTATGATGAGCTTGAGCAAGAGAAGTTGCGGCAAGATGACGCAACGCTCGTTGACGAAGATCGTCTTCGGGCAGCTCTGCGAGCTACACGCTACCAAGAAGCCTTGTGCTGCTATCATAGCCGCAAGGTTCATGCCCGATGCTTTAAGGAAGGCGACCTTGTTCTTCGACACGTTCAGTCGGCCAAGAATTCCAACAAGTTGACGCCAAAGTGGGAAGGCCCTTATCGGGTAATACGAGTCACCAGGACCGGCGCAGTCCACCTGGAGACCAAAGATGGTATGCCAGTGAGCAACTCCTGGAACATCGAACATCTTCGCAAGTTTTACCCATAAGGTGCGGTTGACGGGCTCCCCGGCAAACCACCTTTTGTACAAGCCTTGCCAGCAAGGCATGTAACCCTTTGTACAAAGCCAGACGCAGACCCTGAGCATAAATAAATGAAGTGTTGGCTCCCTAAGTTTTAGCATGCATGCTAGGTTGAGTCTCTCTCTGTATTAGGGTTGATAGTGCTTGGCGGCAACTAACCCATAGCATAGAGGACGAGTATGCATCTCTAGGTTCCGTCCTGTCCTTTTTGGTTCGCAGGGTGCATGGACATTTCTGCTGAGCTATTTTGGAAGAAAGAGAACAGGCTGATGCCCCGACCCCGACAAGCCAAGATCGCCAGGGGCTGCAGGTCTAAAGATCCGATCACGGCAAGCCAAGGTTGCCGGGGGCTGCGACATCAGATAAGTTTCTTTCCCCGCTCTATGCCTCCGTATGAAACTTGAACGTACGAGACTTCGCTTGCTCTCATACCATCTTGCTCCCTCTGTCCCGTGTTTGAGAACCTCACTTTGGGCCGGAACTTGGTTGTAGTGCGATGGGAAGGGGACGAGCGAAGGGCCTAATCGTACTCAGCCCTTACCTCCGCCAAGGGCGTGAGTGTAGCCGAGCTATAGAGCAGAAAAACGGCAAGGCATGTTGCCGGGGTGCAGTGTTTATCTTAAGATAATGAGGACTCGTTCCTTGGTGTGGCCCTTGCCCACGTGCAAACAAGACCCGACAAACACCATTCTCCTCATTAATACGTTGCTTACAAGTACAATTCATACGGAATGCATACATGAGCAAGGGGGTTACGAGATTTAAATCTTACAAAGGCCCATATGCTTAAAAACTAAAAAGAGATAAGATGCCCGTAATCCCTTTCTTGTCCCTCTCCTCAGGAAACAGAACAAGATCGCGGAAGGGAAAAAGGAGTGCCTAGGCGAGGTACGAGAAGCAGAAGCGCCAAGAGAACATATCAGCGATCGTCCGGAAGGAGGCCGGTGATGACGCTGCCGGAGGAAGAGCTGAAAGATGAGGCAGCGGTCCGGCAATACGCGACGAAGGCGTCGAGGCCATCGTACTCCAACATGACGGCCCGCCACCCACCTTCTTGGTCTTCCCCGTCTCTCAAACGCCAGCAGCCCAAGGCGACGAACCCGAGAAGTTCAAGGACCTGGCGATGCAGATGATGGTGCTACCGATGTCACCCAGGAACGGTGTGCCCAACGCCTAGTCGGACCAGTCATCCTCCCACCCACTACCCTCATCGTCGTTGTCACTGTCCTCCTCGTCACTCTCGCCCGAAGAGGAGCTTTCGCCATCGGTCAAGCTCTCCGCACAGCACCCTATCCTATGTCCCGAGCGCCCGAAGACCTTAACGGAGAGCAAATCCCTCTCCGCTAGCTCGAAGCAGAGGACGTGTCCATCCATTAAGCAATGGGCACATGCAAAGGTTTTCCGGCCCCGGCAAAGGAGCATCACTTGAGGGGCCATGGCAACACCCCTTCATGTGAAGCCTTAGCCGCGGTGGCTGGTCGATCTCCAGCACCCTCGCGAATGCCCGGGGAATACGAAGGCGGCGGCGCAGTGGCCCACGCAGCTGCAGGATAAACTCGAGCGCCGAGTCCCCGACATGGCCGCTTGGCAAAGCAGGAGGAGTTGGCGGAGGAGATGGCGACGGAGATGGAGATGATGCAGGCACCCCCTTCGACGACCGGCTCTGCCACGACTGCCTCGATGTCCGCAGCCCCGTCCGGCGGCCCGGCCTCGAGCATGGCCGTCACCCTGGGCATCTGGATCTTCCTTGAACGCCGCAGCCCTCTAGCGGGAGGAGGACATGGTCGCCTCCGCAAAAGAACGGCCGCGGCCACGCCCCCTCGACATGACTGTGTGTGGGGATGGAGACGAAGGGGAGACGCGAGGAGATGCTCTTCCTCCTACCCCTGAGTTCTCGTTTTATAGTTGGGGCGGGGAGGCCGAAAGACTAGCTCTACGCTCCTAAAGAGCCCACTCGAATCCGGCTCATTAAAGTGGCAGCAAGCGAGGCTATCGACCGCCCTCCCCTCCAAATCGAAGGCACGTGAGTATTGACCCCCGCATGCCTTCCCATATTCCATGCGTCTGTCACCTACCCCGCGCCGTGCATGCATCATACGTGGCGTAAGGAGCAGGTGTAGTGGGAACACATGGAACGACGGTTCCAAGGCCGAGAGAGTAAATGAGCGGCGGCTCCACCGTTTTGAGAGAACACGCAAACCACCTCTTTACTGTTCACCTTGGATGACACAAACATGTTGCGGTCATTCCGCGCACGACCGCCATGTCACGCATTCAACTTGGGTCATGGGGAAGCGCAACGGCCGGGGGAATTACCACGGTAAAACTCGGCCCCGCATGCCCGCGCACCGTTTTGGGCCTAGCCCAACAACGCATCGCGCTTATGTATGGCCCAGGCCCAGGGCCTCCTGTCGGTGCACAAAAGTAGGGGCTCTCTATTGTACCCCTTTACTTGTGCACGGATAGTTAGAGCCATGCCTGCAGCCATACCTAGCGGGGCAGAGGAAGCAAAAACAGAAGACAACCAGAACAACGCCAAGACCAGAGACACAAAGAACAAGAGGGAAAGGTGGACACCCCCAGCAAGAGCCTTGCCGGGGCGGCTGCCGCAGCCCCGACAAGAGCCTTGCCGAGGCAACTTGCCCAACGCCAGCAAAGCGCGCCACCCTTGAGCCCAAGAGTTCCAACACCATCTACCACATTGGAACCAAGGCTCAGGAGGCACCTCCATGGTGACATACAAATATTTGTGAAGACAAAGGGCCCACAAGACTAGACGATGACCAGAATACAAGACAATCGCAAGCCCCCTTGCCGAGGATGCCCCTGAGGCCCCGACAAGGCTCCTCACCGAAAACACTCGCATGGCCCCGGCAAGACTCTTGCCGAGGGCGATCACAAGACCCCGGCAAGACATTTGCCGGGAATATACGCGGGACCACGACAAGACCTTGCCGCCCCGTCACTGCCCCAGCTCAGCGACCAATCCACCAACTGAGGCTAGAACCCACGTGGCAGTAGGTGGATGCTAATCTAGTTAGTCAAGCACCTGCGTGGTGGCATGCAGATCTTCGTGAAGACCCTAACACCACACCATCTCAGCAGCCTGCCAGCTTACGTGGCGCTGCATGCCTCGTTAGCCTGGATGCGTGTCAGAGCAAGGCGGAATGACGAGGACGGGGCGGACCTCGTTGCCATCCCCAATAAAGCAAACGGGACACCAAAGGAGCGGATTTAATGCACCTTGTCCCATAATGACAGGTGATAAGCTTGTACACTATACACCTTTCCACCTCCTCTGTGCCACTGTGGCGACCCCTTTTTGACTATAAAAGGATGCCCGAGGCGTACTGGAGAAGGATTTGGATCTTTTGGACTACGCATGCACCGCAGCTAGTTCAGAAGCTCAAGAACACTCAAACATACACCAAAGCAGGACTAGGGCATTACGCATCCTTGCGGCCCGAATTTGGGTAAACGATCTTTGTGCTGGCTACTAGACCCGCTCTTTGCACAACCCCGCGCATGCCAACCGTAGAAGGGAATCCAGTGATTCCATAGGTGTTGTTTCCACCGACAGGGTGCATGCATAAATCAAGATTGATGGTAGCAAACAAGTGGATAGATCCAAAACTAATGATAGCAGGTAGATTATAGCTTCAGTTTAAAAAGATGGACAATGGATCATCTACTGTTTGTTGCCCACCCAACATGAACCACATAGAAGACCCCATATGAACTAGATAGTAGACAGATACTATTCGTTGCTGCCTCGATATGGGACCCACGGGAATTTTAAAACTCAAGTTTGAACGATAAAGTAGCAGGTAATAATAACTGATGTATAACGTAAGCAAACATGAAAGACTGCAACCTCTCTTTCTGAACTGTGTAGTCCTCGGGTTCATCTGCTCAGTCGATAATGGTAATGCAGTTGGCGTGGCTGCCAGCAACGGGGAAGAGGATCTAAGGCGGCGAAAGAAAGTTTGCAGGGGGAATCTCTGCTTTAGTGAACGCTTCTATCGATGGTGCACCTCAGGTGGGTTGGATGACGGCACGGCAGGAGCAGGACATAACACACAGAGTTTTGTTTGACGCCTATGTGAAAATGAAGTAAATCTATAAGGGCTCCTTAGAATTGGAGGATTCTATAAACACAGGGGCAGGAAAAACACAGGAATAGGATAGGGATGCACGTGCAAAATAGAGCATTTGGAAACATAGGATTTTTGCGAACCTCGGTGTTTGGTTCACATGAATTGGAAGAACACAGGAATGGAGAAACATGGTCAATGTCAAACCACGTGAAAATGAAAAAATAAGAATCTTATTATGATAGTAATGCAATTAGTCCTATTCTTCATGCATATTATTGAAAAGGACGTCCAACTGGATATTAAAACTCCTACCATTTTTCTTTGAAAGAGACACCAAAGGAAAAAAATCTCGCAGTTTTGCTTTGCTCCGCTCCTAACCAAATGCACGAATAGTAGTACCATAGTAGTTCCATAGCAAAGGATCCCTGAGGGATCGACATGAATGCAGAGTAACAAAGTGATGCAATGAGTGTACAACCTCTTTGGCATAGCCTTGTCGACCTCAACATCATTGGGTTGGACATGGAGGATGGTGATACTGGTCTGACTGTTGGAGGCGGGGAAGAAGATCTGAGGCCTTTGGAAATGGCGCCGAGGGTACTGCTTCGCTGTGATGGATGGTTCCATCGTTGGAGCAGCTCCGGTGAGGTGTGCGGCGGCGAGGCTGAAGCAGGACAAGACAGACAATGTTAATCTGAAGTGGGACTCTAATATCATCTGCAATAGATGATGTAAAATACATCAACCAAAAGTGCTAGATGTAAAACGCATCATCCGCGCCATGGCCGCTCCGACAGATGCTGTAAATACTATTTACTCCGAACTTAACTGAAGAAACTGAACTTTACAGTCAAAACTGAATTTTACTGTCGAAACTGATTGAATTAGTAGAAGAGCATTGCAATAGATGTTTAGGGCGTTCGAGAACTAGTAGCAGAGAAGCAGTGATCTAAATCAGCAGACACTCGAGCAAGGAATGCACTAGCAGAGAGCAAGTCGTGCAGCAGAACCGCGAGCAAGTGCTAAAGCAGCAACTCCTGTAGCTTCCGGAGGTCGTGCAGCAGCAGCAGCAGCAGCAGCGTGAGCGAGAGCAAGACCAGAGCAGCAGCACAAACGAGAGCAAGAGCGGAGCAGCAGCGTGACTGACAACAATATCAGAGCAGAGCAGTAGCACGAACGAAAGCAAGAGCAGTGCAGCAGCGTGACCGACAGCAAGAATAGAGCCGCAGCGCGAGCGAGAGCCGGAGCAGCAGCAGCACCGCGAGCGAGAGTCGGAGCAGCTGCATCTAGTGCTGCTGTGGAAGTCACCGCCGAGGAAGCAATGACATGAGGGAGAGACACCATGGATGAAGTGGCCGCGACGGCGCCATCGATGGAGACCCACCATGGCTGCTCGGTATCGAGCACCGGCAGCCCCGTGATATCGAATGAAAGATAAAATGTAGTGGTGAGTGCAGAACCTCCTTGGTGGCGCCGAGATAGCCTCAGCTTCATCGGAGGAATTGGTGAGGGTGTTGCTGTTCCAGTGGGGCAGGTCAAGAAGGTGCTGTGGGGATCGAGGTGGCGCGATAGACGAGGCGAACGTCGGGGCAGCTCCTTGGAGGTGTAGGACGGGGCGGCTGATCCAGCGGGATGACGAGATCGACGATGGATCCTCATCCAGTGCGGTGGATGAGGGACGACTTCGTCGGGGAAGAGTCTCCAGCTGGGCGGCGGTCGGGAGGCCGACCAAGGAGCATGGGGTTTTGTAGGTTTTGGCAGCCTCGGTGTATGAATGGGGGCGAAGGGGAAGGTAGGGGGAGCCATGGCTTAGGGACGTGCTTGTCCAAAATGTAGGGTAAGTGACCAGCGAACCCCCACCGGTTTTGACACCGCGACGTCGAACCAGCATTTCTGGCTGAGGGGTAGAAGGGGGATTTCACGTGTTTGGGCTGCGGGACCGATTTCGGATGAGGAGGGAGTTTTCGCTCGCATCTTTTGGGACAACAAGGCATGGCGTGGGTTGAAGAGGCTGGAGTTTGAAAGAGGATGAGACAAAAGATACTCGAGCTTGAAAATTTCGGGATAACAAGGCACGGATTCCTTGTTCGGCAAAACAAACTTAACATGTACAAAAAAACAATTCATAAAAGACACAAGAGAGTCATGTCCCCTTTTACTATATTGCTATAAATGTCATTGAAAAAACTACAAGAAAAATATTAAAAAATCGGGAGAACAAGATTACCCTGTACAGTACCAAATCGATTCGCACTTGCCTCAACAACAACAACAACAAAATCAATTCCCACCAAAAGAAAGAGTCGTGTACCTTTTTATATGACTACAAATGCCAGGATCTTGAATTTCAATTTTTGAATCCACGTTATGTTGAATTCGAATATATCGCTAGGTGACCTTGCGGTTTATAATGGATGTAGTCCTACATTTTGATCTTCCATCATATATGAATATTTTACTCCACCCTATGAACATATATATTGTGGTCTACCATATAGACTAAATTTGAATCAATTTTCCTTATTCAAATACGATTGTTGTCAAGTTATACAATCATTTAAATATTATCTTGATAACAAAAAACATGCATATAGCAGTAATCATATTTCACTATAAACTACATGTGACATACGATCTCCAATTCAAATATTTGTATCCATTTTATGTTGAATTCAAATCAGAGTACATTAGTCTAGGTGGCGAGATGTTCGGGAGAATCTAAACCCTGTTTTCATATGTCTATAATTCTTGGCTGAATTGGTACAAGTTTTGGTATAAGCTTCTTGCAAAATTGGAGATTCTCTCAACAAGCCTGTTGGTTTCGAGTGGGAACGTGTCACCTTTGTGTGTGAAATGATATACACTGCCTGCCCCAGATTTTCTTTACAGAGGCAACATAGAACTATATGTGTGCCCTGTTAAATTTAGAATTATTCTAGGTTCGCTTGGCATTTTTATACATTAATTGAGTTTCTGGACATTTAATGTGCATAATCCAAATTTGAACTGCAAGCACATGCATCATTGCACCAAAGTTGGTTGAAAAATCACATGTGTGTCCTTGGGTGAATTTCTAGGTCCCATGCAAGAAATGGGAATGAAATTCAAACATCTGGGCATCGTGACTTGGACGAGAACATCGAGAAACTTGGTTTTTAAATTCATGTAAATCCAAAACTCGCCAAGAAATCATGGAACTTGGCATGCTGTCATGTCGTGGCACTAACATGTTGTGGTAAAAAATTGGGCATATTTGGAACAAGTTTTGGTATAAGCTTCTTGCAAACCGGAGCTTCTCTCAAGAAGGCTCGTGGTTCTAAGAGGGAACGTGTCACCTTTGAGTGTGAAACGATATACGATGCCCCCCTTGAGTTTCTTTACAAAGGCAACATAGAACTACATGAGTGCCCTGTTAAATTTTGGAATTATTCCGGGTTCGTTTGGCCTTTTTTATACATTAATTGAGTTTCTGGTCATTTAATGTGCATAATTCAAATTTGAACTACAAGCACATGCTCCCGTGCACCATAGTTTGTTGAAAAACACATGTGTGACCTCAAGTGAATTTCTAGGTCCCATGCAAGAAACGGGAATGAAATTCAAACACCTGGGCATCATGGCTCGGCCGAGAACATTGAGAAACTTGGTTTTAAAATTCTTGTAAATCCCAAACACGCCTAAAAATCATGAAACTTGGCATGGTGTCATGTCATGGTACAACCATGCCGTGGTAAAAAAATGGCCGAATAGGAACAAATTTTGGTATAAGCTTCTTACAGACCGGAGCTTCTCTCAAGAAAGCTCGTGGTTATGAGAGGGAACGTGTCACCTTTGAGTGTGAAACAATATATGCTGCCCCTTGAGTTTCTTTACAGAGGCAACATAGAACTACATGAGTGCCCTGTTAAATTTTGGAATTATACCGGGTTCGTTTGGCCTTTTTTATACATTAATTGATTTTCTGGTCGTTTAATGTGCATAATTCAAATTTGAACTACAAGCACATGCTCCCGTGCACCAAAGTTGCTTCAAAAATTGCATGTGTGTCCTCGGGTGAATATCTAGGTCCCATGCAAGAAATGGGAATGAAATTCAAATATCTGGGCATCGTGGCTCGGCTGTGAACATTGAGAAAGTTGGTTTTATAATTCTTGTAAATCCAAAACACGCCTAAAAATCATGAAACTTGGCATAGTGTCATGTCAAGGTACTACCATGTTGTGGTAAAAAATTGACCGAATAGGAATAAGTTTTGGTATAAGCTTCTTTCAAACCGGAGTTTCTCTCAAGAAGGTTCGTGGTTCTGAGAGGGAACGTGTCACCTTGGTGTGCATAATTCAAATTTGAAATACAAGCACATGCTCCAGTGCACCAAAGCTGGTTGAAAAATCACATGTGTGTCCTTGGGTAAATTTCTAGGTCCCATGCAAGAAATGGGAATGAAATTCAAACATCCGGGCGTCGTGGCTCGGCTGGAAACATTGAGAAACTTGGTTTTTTAATTCATGTAAATCCAAAACACGCATGAAAATCATGAAACTTGCCTTGGTGTCATGACATGGCACCAACATGTTGTGGTAATTTTGTTATCCGATTAGCGAAGGCGCACACATTAACAATCAACAAACTCATTCTGGAACAAGTGTTGTCACGTTACAATTGGAAACACAAGCATTATAGAAACCGTGGGCGTTCTATTTACCATCTATGTGCCGCCACGAGTCCCCTTTTTTTATTAGCTAGGAGGCGCCGTGCAGGGTAGCTATTTGAGTATGGGAGGCGTGCGATCAGACCCCTGCGCGTGCTTATCGGGAGGAGGGCCCTTTGACCTCCATCTGCCGTCCACCTCTCTCCCAAGGTCTCCATTAATGGCGCTCGAGCCTCTGTTTAATGGCGTGATTATGTCTCACTCGACTGAGATTAAGAGAGAGAAAAGAAAATCCGAAAAGAAAATTTTGCACGGATCTTGATGTAAGATCTGATGGACCTATATAGCATCTACTGCGACTTATAGCAAGACTGATGAATATATATGAGGATGACGAGAGCGGATAATAATTGTCTTACATAATTAGGAAGATAATTTAAAAAGCCACATGCGGCTACGCCCGAAATACACAAGGGCAAAAGAAGAAGGAAGAGGCATACAACGATCTGGCTCGCTGATCTCTACTTTCTTTATGCGCTGCAGGTCACAGAGAGTAGTTCTCGCGGCGAGTGGCGATGATCTCTTTCATCAGTTTCATGTCCTTAATAAGCTGCTTGGCAGCATCCCCGGATTCCTCCACCATCCTGTTGTGCTCGATGCGGAGCATGGCATTCTCATCCATAAGTTTCTTGATGATGACGCATGTCCTCTGCAACAAGGCAGCAGTCTCCTCCGCCTGCTTCACCCTTCCGGCGATCTTCGACCTCAGCAGGTCACGCTCGGCATGGAACTTCGCATTTCCCTCCCCTAGTGGACGAATGACGCTGGTAGCCTCGTCCTGCAACCTCACCCAACCGGAGATCTGATCCCTCTGGCTATGGACGATCGCATGCATGCGCCTGTAAGAGTCCTCGTCTGCCCGCAAGAAATTTTCCCAAGCCGTCGTGGAACGGCGGGACCTCCATGCTGCTTCAGCCGGGACATCTCTGTTGCTTCCGCGGCATGGTCGTACCAGTTTGCTACATCGACGGCGCGGCAGGACCTCCGTGCTGCTCCGACAGAGCGGCGGGACCTCTGTGCTGCTACTCCTGTGTGGCTGGACATGTCGGTTGCTTTCGCAGAGAGGCGGGACATCTCTCATGCATCCTCTTCCATGCTCGCCTCTCCCTGGTGGAAACCTCTCGACCTAGAACTCACGCTAGCCATGGCAGACGCAAGGGAACGATGCTGAATGACTTGATTGTTTTTTGTGGATGAGGAGTTGAGGAGGAATGTGCAGTCATCTTGGCATAGTAGTATTTATAATCGAGTACTACTAATACGCTCCTAAGTGGGAAACCGTTTAGGTTGTGATCGGTGTGAACAGGTTTGCAACTAAATATAGCGTGGTAGTAGTAATTTGGAATGTGATGAGACGCAAGCTCAAAATTTATTACGGTTCTAGTTCTGAAGTTCTGCACTATTCCTGGATGGCATAACGTAGGCACGAGTTCTCGACCGTGGTGTAGCATATGCCATGGTACTTCTTTTTTCTACTGTTGTGTACGTGCAATAATTGGCACCATTGGATACATATCTTACGGTTATTGGGGTGTTCGACAAGAATAGACTCGTGGCGAGCTATAGACTAGTCTTTTTTCACACGATTACATCGACATATATCATCTCCCTCCCTCTTTCCCACGCACACATCTATATCTTGGGACTTCTCGCACGCACCATCTCTAGCTCCCTAGGTCCGTGCCACCCACATACACTTGTACTCTGAGTTTAGCCCTCTGTCCCAAATTACTTGTCGCAGGTATGGATGTATCTAGATGTATTTTAGTTCTAGATGCATCCATTTCTGCGACGAGTAATTTGCGACGGGTAATTTGGGAGTACGTTATAGAGGAAGAGAAGAGGTGCACGCACACACTCGTCCTCTCTCACACACGCATCTGTATCTACGAATTGTAGTGTTCTCAACCATCCGATTGGATATATCATAGGTTTCATGTTGCTCCTTGGCCTTGAGATTGAGAAGTTTAAAACACGGAGGCTAAGCTAGAGGAGTGAGGTTTTGGTTAATGTGCGGGCCGCACACGGCACCAAGATGACACGAGCTTCATCTGCCTAGTGCGCAGTCGGGTGGGCTGCCCAAGTATAGACACAACCAGGCCCTCCTTGGTATCTGCGCCTCGACTTATTATGCGCAGAGAAATTAGGATCGGAGGGTGTACTACTAGTAGTACTACTTTGATGTGTCGGGTCAACTCGCACAGGTATGCAACACTTCCTGAACAAACAAGCATATAAGTTCTTAGAGCATCTCCAATAGCATGTGTATATTTGGATGTCTATATATTCATATAGACAATGGTCTAAAAATATTCCCTCATATACACGTCTAGTTTTGCATCAGAACGTCTATATACAGGGAGCATGACAGGTGGGCCATCGCTGGGGAGAGCAAAAAAACGGGGCTGCAGCTCAGTTTAGACGATGCCTTCACATTGTCCAGGCATGGACATTGTCGAGGTCGATTTAGAGGATGTATATATTTGGACGACCATATAGACAAGATGTTGGATGCCTGTTTTGGGCTCATGTCGTGGAAAACGAGTATGGACATCCATATAGACAAGCTATTGGAGATGCTCTTATACTTCTTACCCAAAGGATCTTTATATCCAACAGACACAAAATATCCATTCGACTGTTGGAAATTACATAAACTGTTGATCTGATGTCGAAGTAATTGCTACATCGCCACCAAAACCCACCATCCCTTAAGCTAAAGTAGACCGAGCTAAACCCTATATTAGCATATTACTAAGATAAATAGAAGGCAATGTAGAATCATTTACGATGTGAGCTTGTCAATCTGAATGTGGAGGGACACTAGCTTAGCCCCGGCCAACAGCTTGGGTGGAACTGTGGAGAAGGTCAGCTCCTGCTCGGTGACGTCGCCGGGATCCTTGCTGCTTGTCACCTCCATTTCCACCTTAACGGCGTCGGTCCTGCCTTTGGGCTCCCCCAGCGGGCCGCTTTCCCATAGCTTGGCCACGTAGTGCGGCAGCTGGGACGCCCCGCTCTGATGCAGATGACCGACACGGCGATACGCCCGCCGATGTCGAGCACGCCCCCGACCAAGAAAAATGAGCGGTCGTCCTCCTCCATGAACAGCAAGAGACGTGGCTACTACAATGGCACTTGCAGCAAGAGCGCCTTGCCGTAGTGGATCCTGTGCACGGGCATGGGATGCATGGTGCTGATGTGGTGGGAGAGCGCCGGCGGCGGGCCTTCGTAGCCGTAGACTAGCACGGGGCATTTGCAGGGCGCGTGCGGACACACACTCTGGTGTTCGGCGATCTTGTGGTAAGTGACATAGAGCCCACAACCTTTGTGCGGGCACTCCACCCTCACCAAGGAGAGGACGGCATCCACCGCCGTGTTCCGCACGTCGAAGCCACCGCCGTGCTCGCACTTCTGGCACTACCATTGGTTCCCGGGGTGCTCGACACGGTAGTCCGCGCAGGCCAGGTGCCCTCCCTTGCACCGCATAAATCAATCGAACAACACATCAATCAAGAAACCTACACCTTACTCGATCAGTCGAACGGACAAGGTGTATTCGAACCTCGTACACTTGAGGCTTCAAGGGGCGGAGGCACAAGGGGTATGGAGCAAGCTGAGGTCCATCGAGACCACAGAGAGCTCCATCATCGGGTCCTGTTCCATCTGCATGATCTCGCCCTCCTCGTGCACAACCATCTCTCGCTTTATTAGGGCCGGGGCATTACAAAGCTTTACCGTCACATAATATTCATACTACTTCTAGGTGCATTAAATCAACACATGCAAGTATCAAAAGGAGAGTCACGACATGCATCGGTAAACGCAAATTATTGAAATATATTGAGTGTAGTGCTTTGATGTGTCGTGTCAACTCATACAATACCGAGAAGTTTGATTACTACAACGCCCTCTCCCTCGCAGACAGAGCTCTGGTGGCTGCACCTGCCTTTGGCTGCATGACAGGTGGGCCACCCGCCTGTTGGGCCCACCTGTCATGCACACATAGGCAGGAGTAGTAAGTCAATGAAGTTGCATCCCTCCCTCGCCCATGAGAGTGGTGGCTGGTAGGACAAGGAGAAGCTTTCGTTCAATACACGCTCTCCCTCCCGCACGCGGTGGACATGCAGCAGTTCAATCGATGTCAGATGGCCAGAAGCATACTGTAGTACTACTCCACTGCAGTAGTACTCCATCATTGTTCGACTTCCCGAAGAGGCGAAGAGCCAAGCGCAGCCCGGAAGCTCATGTGGCAGTTTCATGTGTAGAGTAGTCTAGGATAGCATGTACCATGCCTGTAAGCTTAAAATCGTTGGGGTTGGCTCAATGCTTTTTTTATTAAAATCATCTTCTGGGCCTACCTGTCATCCTGGTGATTGTAGTTTGCACGCTCATCTGCTCAAGACAGGAATATATACTTTAATTTGTGGTGGGGTAAATGTTAGAGGTTGTAGCAAATGGAGGATTCTACACTACGGGTCTTTTAGACAAGTTTAGAGGCAACCATGTGGGGCCAGTGCTATGATGTGTCGCGTCAACTTGTACAATGAGGAGAAGCTTGATTTTACTACTACACGCCTTCTCCCTCGCCCATGTGCGCGGTGGCTCACAGACGAGGACAGGATTTTTCTTATACTAGTAATAATGTACGTGTAATGCACGATTATATTATGTAGGATATTAGTTGCATGTTATATTAGGTAAGATATATCTATTGCATGTTGGTATTTGGTAAGATATCAATTACTTTTTCGCGGGAATGGTAGGATATTAATTACATGGTAGATTTCAAGGGATAGCGTTGAGTCAAAACGTGTTTATAACCAATGGCAGTGGTGGGTAATTAGAGCGTTAAACGTGTTTGGTGGTCAACATTGGAGCGATTTGAACCGCTAGATAACATGATTTGACGGTCGAGAAAGTTTGGATCTGCCCATTTGGGTCTTTTTATATTGGTATAGACTAATACTACAACAAGCTATCCAACAAGTTGTCTATCACTACTCAGTTTTGCCATTAGAAGTTACAACTACTCAAAAATGCCATCGATCCGTGAGATGCCTGCTCAAAAATGCAATTAGATATCTCCAAAATGCCATCATTAACTTAGATGTTTGCTCAAAATGCCATTAGACATTGTGATTTTCACGTCAAAACCATTGACCATGTTACATGACAAAAATAATTCGATCCTCACAATGATAAGTGTGGCCCCGCTTGTTAGGAGTAACCAAGCGAACAATTTTACAGGAAAATAAGAATGCTGTTGGGATCAAGTAGGCCCCACACTTTATTTTACTGTAGTGAGATAGAGGGAGAGTTGGCATGTTCGTCCATCGGTATTTATGTCATTATAACATGGGAAAAGATATTTGAGTCACAATAATGGTGTCCAGCACAACACACCCCTCAAATAAAACTAAGCACCCTGAAATTCTTTGACAAAACTACGCACCCTAAAATTCTTTGACAAGTAAACTGCTGGCTATATGATGTTGGCCATATATATTATACGTATATAATGTGAAGAACGAGTGGTAGTCGTAGTACTATACCAACTAAAGATGAACTATAAGAAATACTAGTATGTACGTACTAAAGAGTTAAAGTAATGAGAAGAAACATTATATAGTTCTGCTGGGGGCTCAGCACAACACACCCCTCAAATAAAACTAAGCACACCAGAAATTAAACTATGCAACTAATCCGGTACACACTGCATTAGAACACCATGAGAAACGACACTGCCACCTTACTCGGAGTCCTCGTCCGCGTCCTCGACTTCGTCCTTGTCCCTCTTCCTCTTGGCCGATACTTCTTTGCTTCAACCGCACACTTGGCTCTTGCTCTTCATCCAACCCTTGTAGATATTGAAACAAACATATCCATCCATTACAGCGTAGTGGATGTGGTCTATATCTAGTACATTCCACTACCATGTAGGATGAAACGTGTGTGGCCAAATGGATTCATTCATAGTACTATGGGTCCCCAATTAGATGTCATGTCTACTCGACGCCCAATTAAATGGCTTTCGATGTCATGTCAAGCGTCGAGAAAATTATAGGTGATACGAAGCTTCCGAGAGCCCTTGGATCTGAGATCGAACGGTTTCATGGCGTGATTCTAGACCTATGGGTGAATATCCTATCCTGGAGGGTTATTCTGCAAATTTTCAGCAACTTAGCATGCGAAGATCCAAGGGTTGCATGCAGCCTGTATCATGGTCATGCCTACCACGACCGTCGCCTCGCTCGCGTGGTCGCACCCTTGGAGATTCAGGTTTGAGACTAAGTTTGCCTAAGGTTGCCACACCTAAGGTTAGGCAAGTTTGACCAACTTGGGTGGGTGTTTGGTTCAAGCCACACCTTATGCAAGCCATACTAGGGTCCCATGTCACATACATTCAAAAAGTGTAGCAAGATTCCCTTAGGATTGCCAGCTTGTGGCTCTCATTTTGAAGAACTATAACCTTAAGCAAGTGTGGAAATATTAGGCAAGTTTGACCAAGTTAGGTGGGTGCTTGGTTCTAGCCACACCTAAGGCAAGAATTTTTTTTATGAGCAGTGAACCCCACATGTCATAGACACAAAAATTGTGGCAAAATTCCCTTAGGCAAGCCAAAGTGTGGCTAACAATTTGAGCAACTCAAGTTAGGCAAGTGTGGCAAAAATAATGTGGCAACATAAGGCAAACATAGTCACAATCCAAACAGCCCCATTGTATGGCAAAGTGTGGCATGGTTAGGCCTAGAACCAAACATAAGGTTCTAGGACTAGCATTGCCACACTTTGCCACACATTTTTGCCAAACTTGCCAAATGTTAGTTCATCAAAATGAGAGCCACAAGTTGGCAAGCTTAAGGGAATCTTGCCACACTTTTTGTGTCTATGCAATGTGGGGCCCAAGTGTGGCTTGGCTAAGACGTGGCTTGAACCAAACACTCACCTAAGTTGGTCAAACTTGCCTAACCTTAGTTGTGGCAATCTTTGGCTAATTTAGTCACAAACCAAACAGCATAACACGGTGTGTTAGGCTATCTGATGTTGGCATGTCATACATAGTCATCACTTAGTCACTCATACTACAACAAGGTTAGCTATAAGGTTGGCTATAGGAGTATTTTTTGTTTACTTCTCTCTATCTCTTTCTTCGTAGTATTTATTGCATTTGCCAAGGAGTGACCTCTTCCAATGAAATGGTGCTTAGATGAGGTGCTATGGGCATTAAATGGCTTAGTAACTCTAGTCCCCAATGCATAGGTGCTTAGTTTTTTGTTGCTAAGTTTGCTTCATCCAGGTACACGCGCTTAGCACCGTTTCTTCCTCGGGTCACAAAACCAGCCTCTCTCTTATTAATTAACTTGCCACATCAGACTTTATGCCTATGTGGCAGGCTTAGCACATGTAGGATCAAGTACAATAGTGGGCTATAAGCCCGCTTTGCATGGCATTTTTGCATATGTGCGGGAAAGAGGCAAGGAAAAAGTGGAGGAGTGGGCTCTCATGCAAGAGCCAACCTCTACATGGTGGAGCATCGGGAGAGGTACCTGTATGGAGGTGGTCAGGAGTCGGGAGACTCACGTCGGTCGTAGCGCCATAGTTAAAATGATAATGGCAAGTGAAATCATCGGGCCCCACTTGTCCAATAGTAACTAACTATCAAATCGCACAGCCCTACGTTTGCAGCAGCCTACTCCCTCATCATCTCGCGTCTCTGTCGAACCGACTAGGAGGAACTTCCCCGGCTACCGCGTGGGAAAAGCCCCGCCCTCGACTTTTAAACAATACATTATACTAATCTTGTATCGATGGATTGCCACATACACAAATTGAAACGCTTGTTGTGGAGATAAAAAGATAATCACTCCAATGTATATGTACGCAGGGGCCTGAGCGCTTTCTTTACTATGGTTGCTCTCTTCATTCTCTCATCCTCTCCAGATCTAAACAAGACAACGGTAGCGACATTTTCTCTCTGCTCACCGCTGGTCACAGATCCGGCCAGATCCCTTCGGTTGGTGTCTATAGAGGACTAGGTGCATCGTTCATGCGGTCATCGCTGGCGAGGGAGGAAACCCACAGCTGCGATAGGGGCCCGATCCTCTGCCCATGCCGTTCTCTCTAACACAACGTCGGCTCGGGAGGTCCTCCAACCCTTCTTCCTCCCTGCCGTATTGTGCAAGAATACGACCTACCATCGCCCACATCTCGACGACCCTTAGGTGTAAGTGCCTCCTTGTTATGTGAAAAAAACCATTCCTCCCGATGACAGCTGGGCCCCGACAGCTTTGGTGGCTGACTTGTGGGCCTATTAAGCAGACGTGTATGCAGGGCTCTGTCAACTTAATCAACAAATGATTCTAGCAGCTGGACCGTTGGATGTTAATCCAACAGTCGTGCTCCTTCTTCAACCTCTGTTCTTGCTCCTGTCTCCCATGGGCGGTAGTGCTGCCGCGCACCCGAACCAGTCCAGTTTCCCACTCCTCTCCATCTGCGACTCCATTGCCGCGTCTTCCCCATCTCCGGTTCATTCCAGTCTGGGGCCTCGCCGTCGTCCACCAGCCATGGTGCGCTCGGCACGGTGTGGTCAATGTGGTCAATAAATGAGAGTCATTGGAAGATGACTGTACATGAGAGGCTCAGAGTGGGGACGCACCACGCCCATGGACGCATGCATGCAACTGCATCCTTTTTACCCTGAAAAATAATGTTTTCTCCCCCTGACTACTGGGACCCACTAGCTACATCTTCGCACGCAAGGAATTGGGTCCATATTATGGGCAAAAAAATGATTCGCCCCCCTGACTGCTGGGACCCACCAGCTACATCTTGCATGCAAGGAAGTGTCTGATAGTCGGGACCCTCCCGGTCGAAGCATACATAGCGTTGTCATTCTGGTCGGGAATGTGTATGTACATACTAGTCAGTCGGTCTGTCTGCAGGCTGCAACGATGAACCGTGGCCGTGTAAGGAAGGGCATGTGTCGTAGTAGAGGCGCAAATGTAGCATGCACACGTACGTATAGTAGCTAGGATGAAATAAAGTAAATACAACCACGTACATACATATGGGCGGGGTCTCGAACGCCTACTCGCGCATACATTCGGCCAGGACTAGTGTACATGGCTGGGTCGGAACCGAGAAGCTGCGCCGTCATCGTGATCATGGGGAGGCAACCGGCTGGGTCGGAACAGAATGTGTCGTCGTGTTCATCGGGAGCCAACCGCCTTGGACGGAACAGCCGATGGAAACGAGGCCTGGCGTACCGCAGAACGGAGGAAACAGCCTTGTGTTCGACCGGCCACAGTGGAAACGGGATCCTGTTCATTGGGAGGAGTCTGGCATACTGCAAAACGAAGGAAACGGGCCTCCTACGGCCGAAATGGGGTCCTGTTGATCGGGAGGGGTGTGGCATACCACAAAACGGAGGACACGGACTTGTGTTGGAGCGCTATAGTCGAAGCGGGGGTCATGTTCATTGGGAGGGGTGTGGTGTACTACAAAACGGGACTCCACGGGATATTGTTCATCTCCACCATCAACCTCCTCCAGTATCCACCTGCGACTGTTCATCCACGGGCTCCTGTTCATCTAGCCTCCACTGCGCGCTCCTCCATCGGCTACTATTCAACCAGCCCTCTCCACGGGGTCCTGTTCAACCACCCCTCCATTGGCTACTGTTCATCCAGTCCTCCACCGGCTACTGTTCATCCATCCCTCCACGGGGTCGTCATGTTCATCCAGCCCTCCACTGGGTCCTGTTCATCCACCCCTCCATGGGGTCATGTTCATCCACCGGCTCGATCGATCGGGGTACTGTTCATCCAGCGGCAACGGCCTCTACTACTATGGGTCCTATTCATCCAAACCCCACCGGGAATGTTCATCCAAACCCCCCAACAACGCTCACTATTCATCTAGAGGCAGCATCGATCAGCTTGAGTTAGCAGTAGTAGTGAAGGAATCACTCGGGTTCAGTTCACAGCAAGGGATCGATCGATCGCTCGGGTTTAGTAATGTGTAGCCTGCAGGGCAATCGCTTGGTTTCAGTTAGAGCCCAACGCCTCACTCGGGTTCAGTTAGAGCATAATGCCTCACACACACGCGCGTACGTACGAGAGAAACGTGCATCGCTCGGCCCCCAACCACCCACCGTAACCAGGAACTCCCCCGATATTTTCCTCGCCCTCGCTTCTACCATGGTTTTCTCCATCATGGATGGCCCAAAGAATGTCATGCAGCTGCGTCTCCGGCCTGCCCAGGACGAAAAGCCCATTTTTTGTCATGATTTTTTGTCATAGAAGTAGGAGCCCACCACATCTATGATGATACCGGGTTTTGTCACAATTATCGTCACAGAAGTGTCATAAGCATGACAGAAAAAATTCTGTTCGGCCCAAAATGTCACGGATGTGTCTTTTTTGTAGTGATTGTCTCGTCGTTATACTATGCTTTCACAACTTGACTTTCAAATATTTAGTTTGGAGACCATCAAAGATCAATATGTGCATGATGCTGAATTTAAAGATGTGTTGCAGAATTGTAAAGAAGGAAGAACATGGAACAAGTTCATCATTAATGATTGATTTGTGTTTTGTGCTAACAAGCTATGCATTCCAGCTAGCCCTGTTTGTCTTTTGTTGTTGCAGGAAGTGCATGGAGGAGGATTAATAGCACACTTTGGTGTGAACAAGACGGAGGACGTACTTGCTACACATTTCTTTTGGCCAAAGATGAGACGGATGTTGAGCATTTTGTCGCTCGCTGCACTACATGTCAAAAAGCTAAGTCATGGCTCAATCCTCATGGTTCATATATGCCTTTACATGTACCTAGTGTTCCATGGGAGGATATATCTATGGATTTTGTTTTAGGTTACCTTGGACAAAGATGGGGAGGTATAGCGTATCTGTTGTCGTGGATAGATTTTCGAAAATGGAACACTTCATACCATGTCATAAAAGCGATGATGCTGCTAATGTTGTTGATTTGTTCTTTCGTGAAATTATTTGCTTGCATGGTGTGCCAAATACTATTGTTTCATATCATGATACTAAATTTCTCAACCACTTTTGGATATGTTTATGGGCTAAGTTGGGGACTAAAATGCTTTTTATTACTACTTTTCACCCCCAAACTGATGGACAAACTGAAGTAGTCAATAGAAGATTGTCTACTATGCTTGGGGTTGTTTTGAAGAATAACAAGAAAATGTGGGAAGAATGCTTGCCTCATATTGAATTTGCTTATAATCGTTCGCTGCATTCTACTACTAAGATGTCCCCTTTTGAAATTGTGTATGGTTTCCTACCTCGTGCACCTATTGATTTGTTGCCTCTTCCATCTTCGGAGAAGGTTAATTTTGATGCTAAACAACATGCTAAATTGATCTTAAAAATGCATGAGTTAACTAAGGAAAACGTTGAGCGTAAGAATGAGAAATATAAACTTACTCGAGATAAAGGTAGAAAACGTGTTGTCTTTGCACCTGGAGATCCCATTTGGTTACATTTGCGTAAGGATAGGTTTCCTGATTTGCGCAAATCAAAGATAATGCCATGTGTGGATGGTCCTTTTAAGGTGTTAGAGAAAATAAATGATAATTCATATAAACTTGAGCTGCCTACAGATTTTGGGGTTAGTCCCACTTTTAACATTGTAGATTTGAAGCCTTATTTGGGTGAAGAAGATGATCTTCCATCGAGGACGACTTCATTTGAAGAAGGGGAGGATGATGAGGACACCAATACCATTGTTATACCCACATCCCCTTATCATGGGAAACCATGGCCACCTATGGGACCAGGAGGTCCCTTGCTGGTTCGGCACAGGGGCGACGCATTGCACAAAGAGCAGACCAGCATGGGGTAGCACGACAGAGATCACGCGACAATGTACCCAGGTTCGGGCTGCCATGAGGTGTAAAACGCTACTCCTGCTTTGGTGGATTGATGGTGGAAAAGGTGGTGGTGGAGCATAGTACACTTGCCTGACAGGGGTTGCCACATGCAGCAGTGACTACGCGCGTATGGGGATGTGAGTTATCCAACCTTCTAACCATTTCTATGGTTGCCATGGGCCTCCTTTTATAGATGAAGGGGTAACCACAGTGGCAAAGTAGTCATTACGCATTGATAAGATAGCAAACAGTGCTATCATATCTAACACTTTGGGCTGACAAGGCGCATTAAATGCATTACTTAACGTCACATCATTGGTTTCCCGGCAAGGCTTGCCAGGCTATCTCACCAGCTCCGCTCATGTTCTCTTGACACGTCGCAGGACGGGTGTCATCTGTGGGTTTCTCCTATAGGAAATGGCTGCCATGCATCTGGCGAATGGCTGCCACTTAATCACTTCACAGCTTGACACCGCACTGATCGATGATGTGGGTCGTCGTGGAGTGCTTGGTGAGGCGGTTATACATCCATGAGCCCCCGGCAGGCCCTGCCGGGGTGTTTTGGCTATCTTCTTCTGGGGTGGCCTCGCCCCTTGCCAGGCTCGCTTGCCCGTCAAGGGAGGCTTTTCTCTTGACGATATCCTAGTTCCTTGGCTCGTCCTTGGTCCCTCTGATCTGCATGTTGGTCCTTTGAATCTTCTTGGTTTCTTGTACTCTGGCATGGACTAGAGCTTCAATCTCATTCCCGTGCCTATGCACAGTCTGGGCAATAGACCCAGGGTTTGTTGCACCGACAAAAGCCACCGGCCTGCCCCGAACATGCTGCTGAGCAACGTCGGGGTAGGGCCTAATAAGTGCATAGCCGAGGGTTGCTGAAGAGGCTGGTCTTTTGAAGATTTCTTTGCTTCTTCATTAGCCCTGATTTCGGGCTAGTTCCCAGTTTCCCCGCGCGCCGTGTGCAACATTGTGGAGGAACTTAGATCATGGCCTGCGGATTCTTCTCACCCCACGCTAACGGGGCAGAAACTACCATCCCACTTGCCTCCTGTTCCGCGCATACCTGCCACGTGTCCCGCGTGCATTGGGCGTTGTAGGTGGTGGATGTGGAGGGCACGAGGAGGAGTGACATGGCTGAAAACCGAGAACCAATGGTTGGAGCAGAGGGTTGGCCTCGACTCTTAGAGTCGCGGAGTGTGCATAGAGGTCGTATTGGAGGAGCGGGGCGGCCATTTCCTGTATGAGGAGCCAGCCCCTGCCCCGTTTCCCTATAAAAAGGGGCGGGAGTGGTGCCTCTCTGCACACTTATTCTCCTACTTCTCCACAACCCTTTCCTTCTAGCCATGGTGAGAGGACGAGGGCGCGATGACGTCTCGGTGGCGGCAACGAGAGCTTCTACTTGACTGCGCAACCCTCCTCCCCCTGACCCTGAGGTGGTGGAGCCGGCTGCGAGGGGAGGAGGAAGAGGACGAGGCCGCGGTCACCGCAGTGCTCGGGGAAGAGGAGGGCGGGGCGGTGCCTTGGTGGCTCCCCCAGCGGCTGCTCCTCCCCCGATGGAAGGCCATGTCGGTGACCAACCTCAGAAGTTCATCATTAGGCTATATAAGACCTTGTTTGGTCATCTTTGCCTCCCAACTCCCTTCGTGCGGGAGGTGGAACTCGAGCAACCACACGCTCTACGACTGCATGTGAGGGACTGCGAGAATGGAGGCATGAGGGTCGATGTCGACTTCCCTACCCCTCATGTGATGTACCTTCGCCGTAGTTGGAAGACCTTTACTCGCGCCCATGGCTTCCCGGAGGGCACATTCTCTTGTTCAAATTAATGGAGAACGACCTGCTGTTCGTCAAGATCTTCGGGCGCTCTGGAGGTCGCTTAGGGTGTTGTGCAGAGAGCTCGACCGACGACGAAAGCTCCTCCTCGAGCGAAAGCGAAGAGGAGGACAATGACGGGCGATTACAACGGTAGCGGGTGGGGGAGCGATGACTCTGACTCCGGCTGATCGCCGCCCACACCATCTTCATCAGGTGGCAGCACCATCATTTGCATCTGCATCTCCCCGGCAATGTGATTTGCCGGGGAGTTGGATGCAGAGGTGCAGATGGTGCTCCCAGGCTCCTCCAGCAGTCTTCCAGCTGGACCTCGGCAGGCTTCCTCTCCGGCTGCAGCTCCGTTAGCCCTTGCCGAGTCCTGCTGGCCCTGGTGACGGTGGTTGATAGGGCCTCCTTCTGTCGTGCTCTCCATCGAGGTGTTCCCTCGTACTCCTGTTCCCACCAGGCTACCTCTCCTGGAGCCCGATGGGAGTGGGCTGGGATCCCGCCCAGGCGCTCCTTTTTCCCTCCTCGCCTTCGACGACCATGCCTAGGAGGGGAGGGACAAGAAAGGGAATTACGGAGCACTTATCTTTTGTCAATCTTAAATCTATCGGTGAAACGTCCATTTTGCATCATGATTTTATATCGATATTTATTGCATTATGGGCTATTATTACACATTATGTCACAATACTTACGCCTTTTCTCTCTTATTTTACAAGGTTTACATGAAGAGGGAGAATGCCGGCAGCTGGAGTTCTGGGCTAGAACAGGAGAAAATATTAGAGACCTATTCTGCACAACTCCAAAAGTACTGAAACTCCACGAAAGTCAGTTTTGGAATATATTAAAAATATTGGGCGAAGAAACCACCAGAGGGGGCCAGCCACCATCCACGAGGGTGGGGGACGCGCCCTACCCCCTGGGTGCGCCCCTGCCTCGTGGGCCACCTGGTAGGCCTCTGATGCCCATCTTCTCGTATAAGGTGTCTTTTGCCCTGAAAAAAATCAGAAGGAAGCTTTCGGGATGAGGCGCCGTCGTCTTGAGGCGGAACCTTGGCGGAACCAATCTAGGGTATGGGGGAGCTGTTCTGCTGGGGAAACATCCCTCCGGGCGAGGGAAATCATCACCATCGTCATCACCATCGATCCTCTTATCGGGAGGGTTTCAATGTCCATCAACATCTTCACCAACACCATCTCCTCTCAAACCCTAGTTCATCTCTTGTATCTGATCTTTGTCTCAAAACCTCAGATTGGTACCTGTGGGTTGCTAGTAGTGTTGATTACTCCTTGTAGTTGATGCTAGTTGGTTTATTCGGTGGAAGATTATATGTTTAGATCCTTTATGCATATTAATACCCCTCTAATTATGAACATGAATATGATTTATGGGTAGTTACGTTTGTTCCTGAGGACATGGGAGAAGTCTTTCTTTAAGTAGTCATGTGAATTTGGTATTCGTTCGATATTTTGATGAGATGAATGTTGTCTTTCCTCTAGTGGTGTCATGTGAACATCGACTACATGACACTTCACCACTATTTGGGCCTGGGGGAAGGCATTGGGAAGTAATAAGTAGATGATGGGTTGCTAGAGTGACAGAAGCTTAAACCCAAGTTTATGTGTTGCTTCGTAAGGGGCTGATTTGATCCATATGTTTCATGTTATGGTTAGGCTTACCTTAATTCTTCCTTCGTAGTTGCAGATGCTTGCGAGGGGGGTTAATCATAAGTGGGATGCTTTTCCAAGGAAGGGCAGTACTCAAGCACCGGTCCACCCACATTTCAAATTATCAAAGTAACGAACGCGAATCATATGAGCATGAGGAAAACTAGCTTGACGATAATTCCCATGTGTCCTCGGGAGCACTTTCCTTTATATAAGAGTTTGTCCAAGCTTGTCCTTTGCTACAAAAAGGATTGGGCCACATTGCTGCACCTTGTTTACTTTTGTTACTTGTTACCCGTTACGAATTACCTTATCACAAAACTATCTGTTACCGATAATTTCAGTGCTTGCAGAGAATACCTCACTAAAAACTGCTTGTCATTTCCTTCTGCTGCTCGCTGGGTTTGCACTCTTACTTATCAAAAGGACTACGATAGATCCCCTATACTTGTGGGTCATCAAGACTCTTTTATGGCGCCGTTAACAGGGAGTGAAGCGCCTTTGGTAAGGAAAAATTTATATAGTGTGCTGAAATTTACTGTCACTTGTTACTATGGAAAATAATCCTTTGAGGGGCTTGTTCGGGGTATCTTCACCCCAACCAGTAGAGCAAAGAGTCACTCCTCAACCTACTGAACCTACTGAAAATGTTTACTTTGAAATTCCTTCGGTTATGATAGAGAAACTGCTAGCTAATCCTTTTATAGGAGATGGAACATTACATCCCGATATGCACCTAATCTATGTGGATGAAGTTTGTGGATTATTTAAGCTTGCAGGTATGCCCGAGGATGTTATCAAGAAGAAGGTCTTCCCTTTATCTTTGAAGGGAAAGGCATTGACATGTTTTAGGCTATGTGATGATATTGAATCATGGAACTACAACTGATTGAAATTGGAATTTCATCAGAAGTTTTATCCTATGCATCTCGTTCATCATGATCGTAATTATATATATATATATATATATATATATATATATATATATATGTATGTATATAATTTTTGGCCTCGCGAAGGAGAAAGTATCGCTCAAGCTTGGGGGATACTTAAGTCAATGTTATATTCATGCCCCAATCATGAGCTCTCAAGAGAAATTATTATTCAAAAAATTTATGCTCGTCTTTCTCTCAATAATCG
>NC_041392.1:344111208-344205374 GCF_002162155.2 Triticum dicoccoides
CTTTATCTTTGAAGGGAAAGGCATTGACATGTTTTAGGCTATGTGATGATATTGAATCATGGAACTACAACTGATTGAAATTGGAATTTCATCAGAAGTTTTATCCTATGCATCTCGTTCATCATGATCGTAATTATATATATATATATATATATATATATATATATATATATATATGTATGTATATAATTTTTGGCCTCGCGAAGGAGAAAGTATCGCTCAAGCTTGGGGGATACTTAAGTCAATGTTATATTCATGCCCCAATCATGAGCTCTCAAGAGAAATTATTATTCAAAAAATTTATGCTCGTCTTTCTCTCAATAATCGCTCCATGCTCGATACTTCTTGTACTGGTTCTTGTATGATGAAGACTATTGAATTCAGATGGGATTTATTGGAAAGAATTAAACGCAACTCTGAAGATTGGGAACTCGACGAAGGTAAGGAGTCAGGTATAACACCTAATTTTGATTGTGTTAAATCTTTTATGGATACCGATGCTTTTCATGAATTTAGCACTAAATATGGACTTGACTCCGAGATAGTAGCTTCTTTCTGTGAATCATTTGCTACTCATGTTGATCTCCCTAAGGAAAAGTGGTTTAAATATCACCCCCCCCATTGAAGTAAAAGTAGTTTAACCTATTAAAGTTTAAGAAAAGACTATCACTTATAATGTTGATCCTATTGTTCCTACCGCTTATATTGAGAAACCACCTTTCCCTGTTAGAATAAAGGATCATGCTAAAGCTTCAACTTTGGTCCATAAGAGTAATGCTAGAACACCTACACCCCCTCAGCAAATTAAAGTTGAACCTAGTATTGCTATGGTTAAAGATCTCTTGGTCGATAATATTGATGGGCATGTTATTTACTTTTGTGATGAAGCTGCTAGAATTGCTAGACCCGATACTAAAGATAAACGTAGACCTGTTGTGGGCATGCCTGTTGTTTCTGTTAAAATAGGAGATCATTGCTATCATGGCTTATGTGACATGGGTTCTAGTGCGAGTGCAATACCTCATTCCTTATACAAAGAAATTATGCAACATATTGCACCTACTGAGATAGAAGATATTGATGTTACAATTAAGCTTGCCAATAGAGATACTATTTCATCAGTTGGGATTGTTAGAGATGTTGAAGTCTTGTGTGGGAAAGTGAAATATCCTACTGATTTTCCTTTTCTAAAGCTTCTAGAGGCAGGTATAATTTATCATGTTGCTGATAGTCAGTGGGTAAGTCCTGTCCATTGTGTCCCTAAGAAGGGAGGTATTACTGTTGTTCCTAATGATAAAGATGAATTGATCCCACAAAGAATTGTTACATGTTATAGAATGGTAATTGGTTTCCACAAATTAAATAAAGCTACTAGAAAGGATCATTACCCTTTACCTTTTATTGATCAAATGCTAGAAATATTATCCAAACATACACATTTTTGCTTTCTAGATGGTTATTCTGGTTTCTCTCAAATACTTGTGTCGAAAGAGGATCAGGAAAAGACCACTTTTACTTGCCCTTTCGGTACCTTTGCTTATAGACGTATGCCTTTTGGTTTATGTAATGCACCTGCTACCTTTCAAAGATGTATGACTGTTATATTCTCTGATTTTTGTGAAAAGATTGTTGAGGTTTTCATGGATGATTTCTCCATGTATGGAACTTCTTTTGAACCTTGATCGAGTTTTGCAGAGATGCGAAGAAACTAATCATGTCTTGAATTGGGAGAAGTTCCACTTTATGCTTAATGAAGGTATTGTATTTGATGAGGATATCCCAACCATGGGCAACACACCACCAATCATCAACGGTCCAATCACAAGAAGCCGCGCAATGCAAATACATGATAGGTGAACGCTAACTTAACTATATCATTTGACCTTGAAAACATGGTTGTGCCTTCACCTCCTTTGTTGTTGGTTGAACTTAGGTGCAATATTGAAGAAGACCAAACACATTTTAGTCCATGCAAAACAATGTTTTATGGCGAAGGAACAAAGTTAGGAATTCATGAAGAATGAGTTGTCTGCTGAAGAAACATTGTTCTAATTCTGACGAAACAATGTCTTGTACGAGTTTGCATATTCCAACTTGCAAAAGGTTCCGAGAACTCGAGTTTTCTACTGAAGGAGACATTGTTCGACTCCAGTGAACAATGTTTGGTCGGGAACTGCCAACCACCTCCAACGAGAGGATTCCAGAAGCTACCTCATTAAGTCTTAAAGCCATTTAGTCAAACAAAGTTGGTTCCCTTTCACACTCGAGCTGGTTCCAGAAGCTAGTTCTCTTTCACGCCTCTCCAGGGGGGTTGTCCCGATTATAAATAGGCTAGCTCTTCCCTTCGTTGGGGACTTTTGCCATTTCTATCAAAGACCAAAGACATAGACTCCTCCTGAGATTGGAGAGCTCTTGTTACCCTTATTCTCATGATTCCTTCAGAAATTTCTCCTAATTCGTGCTCCACGACTAGATCGTGTTGTGTGGGTTAGAGTTCGTGGTTTCCCTTGCGAATTGCATCTATCCCGTGCTCCACGACTTGAGCATGGTTGTGTGGGGTAGAATTGCGGGTTGTGGATCGGTGAATGTTCGGATTGCAAGCTTTGGTGAGCCTCCTCCTCGTCGGGTCATAATCTCTTATTTTCCATTTTTCGACTGCTTGCAACTAGTTATCCCCATACATTTATCAATCCTACGCCGTGAAGATTGGACCTCCCCTTGAAAAACCTCTTCTCCAAAGACGGTGTTGCATCATCTGGTATTCAGAGAAAGGTTTACATGGTAGGATCTGTATCTTTGTTACTAGATCTATCCATTTTAGTTTGGTTTTCCTTGTCCTAGAGTCCAAAGCCAAAAAGCCACAAAAAATCCAAGCCTTTGTTGTTGAGATCTAGTTGTTTGCCTTCCTCTTTGTGTTTGCACCAAGTTCTATCCAAAGTTGCTGCTGTTTTTCTTTGAGTCTTGTTGTTGGATCTATTATGTTGCAAAAAAGAGCAAAAAAAGAGTGAAAAGAGCAAAAAAAGAGAAGAGAAAGTGTTGAGCAAGTGTGCAATCATTTTCAGTTGGGTGAGAAATTTCAGAAGTTGTAGTGGAAAGTGTTGCAGCTCAAACGTGGTGCAAGGATCTACATTTTTTTCTTGTTCATTTGGTTTGCATTGATTGGATCTCAGCACTAGCCCTCCCTTTTTACCCCACCCAAATCCACCTAGAAACCTCAGCTTCCTTCCTTTCATTCGCTTGTCCACTCCTGATTTGCTACTTCCGCACAGCCGCCAAGGAATCATTAGAATTTGGGTAAGCAAGAAGGTGAGCTAAGTGTTTTCCACATATATTTTTCTTTTGTCCACTTGTTTCCAAAAGTTAACATGACAGGATCCAACTCGAGTGTACATGGACATCAACATGTGGAAGATGATCTCCCAAAAACTCGCGCAACACTTGGTGATATGATTGAGGAGAGTATAGTTGCAGCTATGCGAGGAGGTTCAGTGGTCGTCTTCCTATTGCAGGTAATGGGGATCAACATCAACACAGCCCTGCTGCCTCATGGGCCGCCGACAACCGGCACCGTCAAGAATCACAACGATCGCCATGTTGGTGGTGGATGAGCGGCAGGAGCTGCTGCCCATGGCGCCCCTGCTGTTGGTGTTGAACGGAGGTGTGGCGATTTTTCTACCCCCCATGAGGGTGGGCTACATGAAGGAGAAGTTCACGGGCGAGGCTATGACCCCCACGGGTTTGCTGTTGCTCACCGACGACGAGTGGCACATGATGGTGATGCCATGTTTCTTGAAGATCTCTCCGAGCATGGTGACAAAGATGAAGGCATGGGGGACTATGAACCCTACTCCCTGCCTCGCCGTGGTGCTATTTTTGGTCGCAATGGTCATCATTATGACCGTCGTGATCAGGATGATCGTGACAACCAAGCGAGAGTGAAGCTCCATGTGCCATTATTCACAGGAAAAGAGGATCCAGATGCATATATTCAGTGGGAAGAGAAGTATGATCAAATTTTTCGCATACATGTTTTTTCTGAAGCCAAGAGAGTTGATCTTGCTGTTATGGAGTTCTCTGGTTATGCTCTTACATGGTGGAATCAGCTGCAAGATGATCGGTTGATGTCTGGCAATAATCATATCCGTAGCTGGACTTTGATGAAGGAATTCATGAGGCGTCGTTTCGTTACATCATACTATGAGAGGCAATTGTACAAGCGGTTGCAGGGGCTCACTCAAGGCTCTCACACTGTTGAGGAGTACTATAAAGAGATGGAGGTGCTGCTAATTCGGACAAGAACCCGTGAAAGTGATGAGGCAAAGATGGCGAGATTTTTACATGGGCTGAATGATGAAATATCAGATTTTGTGGAGATGCTTACTTATGATACATTACAATATGTGGTACATCAAGCTATAAGAGTTGAGAAGAAGAATATGCGTAATGGTCATACTTCTTCCTTCCAAGGCCGCACCACCACACGTTCATGGCAGCGAGCACAACATCCATATGGTTCTCAGTTTGAGGGTGCACCACGTAGACACCCACATGCCTCGACGACTTCCTCACCTACTATTCGCAATCAAGATATGAGGTCATCAGCTACAGCCGGAGTATCCTCTGCTCCACCTCCAGAAAAGAGTTCTACACGCAGCAGCAACATTCAATGCCACAAGTGCAAAGGAAGAGGTCATATCTCTTCGGAATGTCCAAGCAAAAGAACTATGATCATCAATGAATGAGGTGAATGGGAGTTTGAAAGTGACCCTGAAGGTGGGAATGATGAAGTGGAAGAGGAGCAAGGTTGGGAAGTAGGAGGAACTATTTTATCTCATGAGGAACTTGATGGAGAAGCTTTGGTTGTATGTCGTTCACTTAATGCGCAAGTTGTGGAGGAGGACAAGGGGCAGCGGCATAATCTTTTCCGCACCCGTTGCCTCATCAACTCAAAGATATGTTGAGTGATTGTTGATAGTGGCAGTTGCAACAATATTGCAAGCACGGAGATGGTTGATAAGCTTCAATTGCAAACAAAACATCACCCACACCCATACCGCATGCAATGGTTGAATGATTGTGGCGCAATTAAGGTGATTAGCAGCGTGCGAATACCAATTTCAGTTGGGACATATCAAGATGATGTTGAGTGTGATGTGGTGCCGATGCACGCTTGTCACTTTCTTCTTGGACGACCATGGTTGCATGACTGTGATGTGCACATCAGCGAGCGTGCGAATCGCTTATGTTTTGTTTATAAAGGAGAAAAGCTCACTTGGCTGCCCATGACACCGGAGGAAGTCTATCTTGATGAGATGAAAATAATAGGAAAGAAAAAGGGAGAGAGTGATCATACACAACGAGTGAGCCACCAACATAGTGAGGGAGTGTTTCCACAGCAAAAAGCTCCACATCCAAATATGACCAAGCCCGGGGAAAAACATGGATTAGTTATGACTGCTATGAAAAGGGATATGCGGGAATCGAGAGAACCTAATACTCCATTCTTTTTACTCGTGTACAAGGAAACTTTATTGGCTACTAACGATCTACCACAACTCTTCCTAGTGTTGTTTTTGATCTTTTGCAGGAGTATCAGGATGTGTTTCCCAAGGAAGTACCACCTGGTTTGCCACCAAAGTGGGGCATTGAGCACCAAATCGACTTGGTTCCGGGAGCCCCACTACCAAACCGACCACCTTACCGAGCAAACCCAGAGGAGACAAAGGAAATTCAAAGGCAAGTGGAAGATCTTCTTAACAGAGGGTATGTAAGGGAAAGTCTTTCTCCTTGTGTTGTTCCTATACTTCTAGTTCCAAAGAAAGATGGTACCATGCGCATGTGCACTGATTGTAGATCCATTAACAATATAACTGTGAGATATCAGCACCCTATTCCTAGGCTCGATGACATGCTTGATGAACTTTGTGGCTCCACCATATTTTCCAAAATTGATTTGCGCAGTGGTTACCACCAAATAAGAATGAAAGAGGGTGACGAATGGAAAGCTACATTTAAGACAAAATTTGGCTTGTATGAATGGTTGGGCATGCCTTTTGGATTAACGAATGCACCTAGTACTTTCATGAGATTGATGAATCATGTGCTTAGATCCTTCATTGGCAAGTTTGTAGTGGTTTACTTTGATGACATATTGATTTATAGCAAAACTTTGGAGGATCATGTTGGACATATAAAATGTGTGCTTGATGTCCTACGGGAGGAAAAGTTGCATGCTAACATGGAAATGTGCACATTCTGCACCAAACCAGGTTGTGTTTCTTGGCTATGTTGTTTCAGCAAAAGGTCTGGAGGTCGATCAAGAGAAGATCAAGGCTATTAGTGAGTGGATGCCTCCACAAAATGTGAGCAAGTACATAGCTTCCTCGGACTTGCAGGTTTCTACCGCTGGTTCGTGAAGGATTTTAGCACCATTGCTGCACCCATGAATGAGTTGATGAAGAAAGACACTCCATTCCAATGGGGTGATGCCCAGGACAAGTCCTTCGAAGAACTGGAGATGAGATTGACATCAGCCCCATTGCTTTCACTTCCTGATTTTGGTAAGACATTCGAGATTGAATGTGATGCAAGCGGTGTTGGCATTGGTGGAGTTCTAATGCAAGAAGGTAAATCCATTGCCTACTTTAGTGGGAAGCTTAATGGTCCAACTCTTAATTATTCTGCCTATGATAAAGAAGTATATGCACTTGTTCGATCTATGGAAAGATGGCAGCATTACATATGGACAAAAGAGTTTGTAATACATTCTGGCGATGAATCGTTAAAACATCTAAAGGGCCAACTCAAACTCAACCGTAGACATGAAAAATGGAGTGAGTTCATAGAATCTTTCCTTATATTGTCAAGTACAACAAAGGGAAGGATAACGTTGTTGCCGACGCATTGTCTAGGCGTCACATTTTACATTCCCAACTTGATGTTAAAATCCTTGGTTTAGAAAGCATCAAAGAATTGGATGCTAACGACTCATACTTTTCTGAACCATTTTCAAAGTGCAACAAGGGAAAGGGATGGGAGAAGTTTCACTTGCATGATGGATTTCTATTTCGAGCTAACAAATTGTGCATCCCAGATTGTTCTCTTTGTTTGTTGCTCTAGCAGCAGGCTCACGCTGGTGGTCTCACGGGACTTTTTGGAGCCAAGAAAACTGAAAGTGTGCTCGTTGATCACTTCTTTTGGCCGCGCATGAGACATGACGTGGAACGCTACGTGATGAGATACGACATTTGTCACAAAGCTAAGTCCCGCTTGAATTCTCATGGTTTATATACTCCTCTATCTATTCTGAATACTCCATGGGAAGATATTTCTATGGATTTTGTTCTTGGTTTACCACAGACTAAGAGGGGGAGCGACTCGGTATTTGTGGTAGTTGATCATTTTAGCAAAATGGCAAATTTTATCCCTTGTCATAAGAATGTTGATGCTTCACACATTGCTAGTCTATTTTTCAAGGAAGTTGTGCGGCTACATGGAGTACCACGCACGATTGTGTCAGACCGTGACACCATTCTGAGCTACTTTTGGAAGACCTTGTGGGGAAAACTTGGCACCAAGCTCCTATTTTCCATGACATGCCACCCACAAACTGATGGACAGATTAAAGTTGTCAACCGAACGTTGTCCATGATGCTACGAGCAGTCCTCAAGAAGAATTTGAGGATGTGGGAAGAATGCCTACCTCATGTGGAGTTCGCGTATAATAGGTCGGTACATTCGACCACTAAATTTTGCCCATTTGAACTTGTATATGGATTCAAACCTATTGCTCACATCGATCTCTTGCCTTTGCCGGTGCAGGAACGAACCAGCCTTGATGTAATCCCCCCGGATGTAACTTTCCACATTTGTAACTCCGGCTCTTACCATTTTCGGCTTTACGTTATAAGATTCCCTTCATGGTTGGGTTTTTTCTTTCGTTTTGCATTTTTTTCATGTCATGCATTTCATATCATGTCATCATGTGCATCGCATTTGCATTCTTGTTCGTCTCATGCATCCGATCATTTTCCCCATTTTCAGTTTTGCAATCCGACACTCCCACATGCACCCGGGGCACCCCTCTTGTATCTTTTCGTGAGCGGGAGTTAAACATTCTCATAATCGGTCAAGATTTGTCAAGTGGCCTCGGTACACCACCGGTAGACTGCGTGTCGAATTTCGTTCCATTTGGAGGCTGTTTGATGCCCCAACGGTTAATAGGGTAACCGCAAAAGCCTATTTTGTGTTGCAGCCCAACACCCCTCCAAAACATCCCAATAACCCATCTAAATGACCTCCATGCTCTCCGCCGTTGGATCACGATTGTGTGGGCGAAAATCGTACCTCATTTGGACACTTCTATCTCCATCTACCTATATATATGTGCACCCCCTCCAAAATCACAAGTCCAAACCCTAGAAATCGTCCCCCGCCGCCACCGGACACGTCCGGCCCGAGCCGGACAAACTCGCCGCCGTGTCCGCGCCAATCCGCCACCGCCACGTGGAATCCACTGCCGCCCTCCGCCACCGGCCAGCGAGGCCCATCCGCTGCCGCCCGTCTCCCACGTCCCCGCTCCACCGCGACCTGCGCCGCCTCGCCGCCCGTACAGCGCCCGCGCCGCCGCATCCTCGCACCCACGCCATCGCCCCGCACCTGCACCACCGCCTCCTTGCACCCTCCGCCGCCACCACGCATCGCCGGCGCCACCCGACCTCATCGCCCGCGCCGCCGCTGAGTTCCTCCCTGCCATCTCCGTCCACCTCCCCGGCAAACTCCGGCGAGATCCCCTGGATCGGGACGAGATCCACCACCCCCGTCAACCAAACATCGTCCCGCAACCCGGATATCCTCGTCCCGCACCTCTCCGTCCCGTTGACTTTCGGAGAGGTTGTTTTTCACTAAGTCCCCGAATCCTGTTGTTTTTATGCCATCTTCATCTTATCGTATCTCGGTGACCGTGGCTCCAAATCATGCATATGATATGTCAAAATGTTCGCCTCATTGAGCTCTTCATGTTAGAAGCATTTCCCTGCATGTTACTGTCCATTATGATGCCATTTACATTGTTGCAAGAGTTCTATAAAATGTTAACTGCTGGTGCTTAGCGGAACATGTTGATTTGTCATTTTTGTTGCATTTGATGTGTGCATTCTTTGAGCATGAGGTCTACATTTGTTTTGAACTAAAACATGCCATCTTTACAAGGGTGCAAGTCTTGTATTTTTTGATCTACCTATGTGGTGACTAGCACAAGCATGCAAAGTAGGCTCCATAATGTTGCTGTTTTCAGGGACTTAGGATTTTGCTAAGTCATTTTCCTGCTGTTATTTTGATGCCATGTAAACTTAATGCTACCATGAGATCCATGCCTATTTTGAGATACTTCAGTAAGGATGTTTTGAGCATGTGGTTATGCTGTATCCATTAATTTCTCTGGTTGCAATTATGGAGTGCTCTAGCATGTCATTTTCTTGATCTACTTTTGCTATATATTATTCCTTGCAGATTGTTAACATGTTAATCAATATTGCCATGGTTGTTGTTAGTGATGCGTGTACCCTATGATCTTGATATTGCCATTCTTAGCTTGATGAACATGCCATCTTGCCATTTTTATGCTTATGTTGTCATTTAATGCTTTGTGGTGAGTGGCATGAGCTTGCAAAGTTGCGATCATGAATCTGTTTATGCCATGCTCTGTTTTTCTTCTAAGTCTGGATCTGTTTATAAAACTTGCTATATTTACATGGGTGCCATGATATCTTCTGTGCCTTTTTGGCTCTTGTTAAGTAAGGGAGTTTTGTTCTATAAATTTAGTAGAATCATTACATGCCTTCTTTTGCTATGATATGTTCTTGTACCATGTTTTTTGTTAGCTCTAAACAGTGCTTGCTGATGTTGTTTTTGACATGTTAGTATTTTCTCTAAGTCTGTGAAGCTGATATCTTTTGCACTTTTGCCATGCTTGTCTGAACCTATTCCAGTGTGAATTAGTCATAGCTCAGTGTACATGTTTTGTCAAGCATTTCTTGTACATCACTTCCATATGCTTTGTTACTATGTTGGAGTGTAGTAGCTTTGTTTCTTTTTGCATTCTAAGTGCTATCATGCTGTCAATCGCAGATTTGCGTCATTCTTGTGTTGCTTGTCATTTGCAAACCGTGCATCCGTTTCCGGTGATCTTTATATCGATTTCAACTGAAATCATCTCATCTTTCCCTTCCAGAGCACACATATGCATTGCATATCATATCTTGCATATCATGCCATGTATTGCATCATGTTGCTTGTGCATTGCACTGTGTTTGATTGTTATTTCATTGATTGTGTTCTTTCTTTGGGTAGAGGCGGGAGACGAGTAAGTGACCAAGGAACCTATTGAATACGCTAACGAGGATCAAGCTTTCGACAACTCTGAGAACATTGCAAGCAAGATGACTATACCCTTGAAATCACTTCTATCTTTGCTTGCTAGTTGTTTGCTCTATCGCTATGTCACGCTACCTACCACTTGTTTATCATGCCTCCCAGATTGCCATGTAAAGCCTCTAACCCACATTCCTAGCAAACCATTGTTTGGCTATGTTACCGCTTTTGCTCAGCCCCTCTTATAGCGTTGCTAGTTGCAGGTGAAGTTGAAGTTTGTTCCATGTTGGAACATGGATATGTTGGGATATCATATTATCTCTTATTTAATTTAATGCATCTATATACTTGGTAAAGGGTGGAAGGCTCAGCCTTATGCCTGGTGTTTTGTTCCACTCTTGCCGCCCTAGTTTCCGTCATACCGGTGTTATGTTCCTTGATTTTGCGTTCCTTACGCGGTTGGGGATTTATGGGACCCCCTTGACAGTTCACCTTGAATAAAACTCCTCAAGCAAGGCCCAACCTTGTTTTTAACATTTGCCACCTAAGCCTTCTTCCCTTGGGTTCCACAGACTCAAGGGTGATCTTTATTTTAAACCCCCGGGCCAGTGCTCCTCTAAGTGTTAGTCCAACCTGTCAACCGCCGGTGGCCAGCAGGGGCAATCCTGGGCTGGCCTACCGGAAGTTTGGACAATCCAGTGTGTCCTGAGAACGACATATGTGCAGCTCCTATCGGGATTTGTCGGCACAGTCGGGTGGTCATGCTGGTCTTGTTTTACCATTGTCGAAATGTCTAGTAACCAGGATTCCGAGAATGATCGGGTCTTTCCGGGAGAATGAATATCCTTTGTTGACTATGAGAGCTTGTGATGGGCTAAGTTGGGACACCCCTGCAGGGTGTAAACTTTCGAGAGCCTTGCCAGTGGTTATGTGGCAGTTGGGAATTTGTTCATATCCGGTTGTAGATAACTTGACACTTGACTTAATTAAAATGAATCAACCGCGTGTGTAGTCGTGATGGTCTCTTTCCGGCGGAGTCCGGGAAGTCAACATGGTCTTGTGTTATGCTTGAATGTAAGTAGATTCAAGATCACTTCTTGATCACTTCTAGCTTCTCAACCGTTGCGTTGCTTCTCTTCTCGCTCTCATTGCGTATGTTAGCCACCATATATGCTTAGTGCTTGCTGCAGCTCCACCTCCTTACTTTCCCTACCCATAAGCTTAAATAGTCTTGATCTCGCGGGTGTGAGATTGTTGAGTCCTCGTGACTCATGGATATTTCCAAACAGTTACAAGTTACAATGATACCAGTGCAGGTGATGCTACCGAAGTAAAGTGGGATTTCGACGAGGATCTGGCTCGTTACTACGTTTCATTTCCTGATGATTAGTAGTGGAGCCCAGTTTGGACGATCGGGGATCTAGCATTTGGGGTTTATCTTCCTTTTTTGTTGGATTTGACCGTAGTCGGTCTTTGAGTGTATATGGATGATGTATGAATTATTTATGTATTGTGTGAAGTGGCGTAAGCCAACTCTTTATCCCTTCCTTATTTAGTACATGGGATTGTGTGAAGATTACCCCTCTTGTGAAAAAACTACCATGCGGCTAAGCCTCTAAGTCGTGCCCTGACACGTGGGAGATATAGCCGCATTGTGGGTGTTACAATTGATGCAAGTAAGCGTGCTGATTTCATCAAGAAACTTCATGCCCAAGCAAAGGAGAACATTGAGAAAATGACTGAACAATATACGAAGCGGGTAAACAAGACCAGGAAAAAGCTGGTGTTCGAGCAAGGCGATTTGGTATGGGTACTCCTTCGGAAGGACTTTTTTCCTGAGCAATGCAAGTGCAAATTGTAGCCATGCGGTGATGGACCATTTGCGGTGCTCGAAAGGATCAACGACAATGCTTACAAGATCGATCTTCCAGAAGAATATGGTGTTAGCCCGACCTTCAATGTCTCCGATCTTTCCCCATACTTTGGACCTTTAGAGTTGAGAACGACTCCTTCTCAAGAGGGGGAGTATGGTGAGGACATCTCAACCATGGGCAACACACCACCAATCATCAACGGTCCAATCACGAGAAGCAGCGCAATGCAAATACATGATCAGGTGAACGCTAACTTAACTATATCATTTAACCTTGAAAACATGGTTGTGCCTTCACCTCCTTTGTTGTTGGTTGAACTCAGGTGCGATATCAAAGAAGGCCAAACACATTTTAGTTCGTGCAAAACAATGTTTTATGGCGAAGGAACAAAGTTAGGAATTCATGAAGAATGAGTTGTCTGTTGAAGAAACATTGTTCTGATTCGGACGAAACAATGTTTTGTACGAGTTTGCAAATTCCAACTTGCAAAAGGTTCCCACAACTTGAGTTTGCTACTGAAGGAAACATTGTTCGACTCCAGTGAACAATGTTTGGTCGAGAACTGCCAACAACCTCCAACGAGAGTATTCCAGAAGCTACCTCATTAAGTCTTGAAGCCATTTAGTCAAACAAAGTTTGTTCCCTTTCACACCCAAGCTGGTTCCAGAAGCTACTTCTCTTTCACACCTATCCAGGGGGGATTGTCCCTATTATAAATAGGTTAGGTCTTCCCTTCATTGGGGACTTTTGCCATTTCTATCAATGACCAAAGACATAGACTCCTCCTGAGATTGGAGAGCTCTTGTTACCCTCATTCTCGTGATTCGAGAAATTGCTCCTAATTCATGCTCCACGACTAGATCGTGTTGTGTGGGTTAGAGTTCATGGTTTCCCTTGTGGATTGCACCTATCCTGTGCTCCATGACTTGAGCATGGTTGCGTGGGGTAGTATTGCGGGTTGTGGATCGGCGAGTGTTCGGATTGCAAGCTTTGGTGAGCCTCCTCCTCGTCGGGTCATACTCTCTTAGTTTCCATTTTCCGGCTGCCTGCAGCTAGTTATCCCCGTCGGTTTATCAATCCTACGCCGTGAAGATCGGACCTCCCCTTGAACACCCTCTTCTCCGAAGATGATGTCACATCAGTCTTGGGGCACAAAGTTTTTGAAAGAGGTATTGAAGTTGATAAAGCTAAAATTGATGCTATTGAAAAGATGTCGTGTCCTAAGGACATTAAAGGTATAAGAAGTTTACTTGGTCATGCCGGTTTTTATAGGAGGTTCATTAAAGACATTCCAAAAATTTCTAGGCCTCTGACTAATCTCTTACAAAAAGATGTTCCTTTTGTCTTTGGTGATGATTCTTTAGAAGCATTTCAAATACTTAAGAAAGCCTTGATTTCTGCACCTATTGTTCAGCCACCTGATTGGAATTTACCCTTTGAACTTATATGTGATGCTAGTGATTATGTTGTAGGTGTTGTTCTAGGACAAAGAGTTGATAAGAAATTAAAAGTTATCCAATATGCTAGTAAAACTCTAGACAGTGCCCATAGAAATTATGCTACTACTGAAAAAGAATTTTTAGCAGTTGTATTTGCTTGTGATAAGTTCAGACCTTATATTGTTGATTCTAAAGTTACTGTTCACACTGATCATGTTGCTATTAAATACTATATGGAAAATAAAGATGCTAAACCTAGACTTATTAGATGGGTTCTCTTGCTACAAGAATTTGATTTGCATATTATTGATAGAAAGGGAGCTGAGAACTCCGTTGCAGAAAACTTGTCTAGGTTAGAGAATATTCTTTATGACCCACTACCTATAGATGATAGCTTTCCTGATGAACAATTAGCTATCATAAATGCTTCTTGTACTGCTCCATGGTATGCTGATTATGCTAATTACATTGTTGCTAAATTTATACCACCTAGTTTCACATACCAGCGAAAGAAAAAGTTTTTCTATGATTTAAGACATTACTTCTGGGATGACCGACACCTTTATAAAGAAGGAGTAGATGGTGTTATTAGATGTTGTGTACCTGAGCATGAACAGGAACAGATCCTACGCAAGTGTCACTCCGAGGCTTATGGAGGACACCACGCTGGAGATAGAACTGCACATAAGGTATTGCAATCCGGTTTTTATTGGCCTACTCTTTTCAATGATGCCTGCAAGTTTGTCTTGTCTTGTGATGAATGTCAAAGAATTGGTAATATTAGTAGACATCAAGAAATGCATATGAACTATTCACTTGTTATTGAACGATTTGATGTTTGGGGCTTTGATTATATGGGACTGTTTCCTTCCTCTAATGGGTATACACATATTTTAGTTGATGTTGATTAAGTTACTAAGTGGGTAGAAGCTATTCAAACTAGTAGTGCTGATCATAACACCTCTATTAATATGCTTAAAGAAGTTATTTTTCCGAGGTTTGGAGTCCCTAGATACTTAATGACTAATGGTGGTTCACATTTTATTCATGGTGCTTTTCGTAAAATGCTTGCTAAGTATGATGTTAATCATAGAATTGCATCTCCTTACCACCCACAGTCTAGTTTCAAGTAGAACTAGGTAATAGAGAGCTTAAATTAATTTTGCAAAAGACTATTAATAGATCTAGAAATAATTGGTCCAAGAAACTTGATGATGCATTATGGGCCTATAGAATTGCATATAAAAATCCTATGCGTATGTCTTCGTATAAAATGGTTTATGGAAAAGCATGTCACTTACCTCTCGAACTAGAACATAAGGCATATTGGGCCATTAAACAATTATGATTTCAAACTTGTCGGTGAGAAGAGTTGACATTAGCTCACATGATGAGTGGAGAACCCAGGCCTATGAGAATGCCAAACTGTTTAAAGAAAAATTTAAAAGATGGCATGACAAAAGGATACACAAGCGTGAGTTTAATGTATGTGATTATGTTTTGTTATAAAATTCCCATTTAAGATTTTTTGCAGGAAAACTCCTCTCTAAATGGGAAGGTCCTTATGTTATCGAGGAGGTCTATCGTTCCGGTGCCATAAAAATCAACAACTTCGAAGGCACAAATCCGAGGGTGGTGAATGGTCAAAGAATCAAACATTATATCTCACGTAATCCCATAAATGTTGAAACCAATGTTATTAATACCGTAACCCCGGAGGAGTACATAAGGGACACTTTCCAGAACGTTTCAGACTCCGAAAAAGAATAGGTATGTGGTACGGTAAGTAAACCGAATCCAAAACAGTTCTAACAGCAATTTTCTCCGTTTTGGAATATTTAAGAAAATAGGAATATAAGAAGTAGTCTGGAAAGGACACGAGGCATCCACGAGGGTGGAGGGTGCGCCCTACCCCCCTGGGCGCGCCTCCTGCCTCGTGGGAACCTCGTGTGCCCTCCAGACTCCGGTTTCTTGCACGATACTTCTTTTGGTAAGTAAAAATTCATTATATAATCTCCCGAAGGTTTTGACCAACGTACCACACAAATATCTCCTGTTTTTGTTTCGAGCTGTTTTTCTGACAAATCTAGATCACCATGACGTCTTCAAGCGCCCCCAAGGACAAGTTTTTCAAGAAGGTCATTAACCCCTACCTCGCGGAGGTGCTGCAACACCCTCAAACCATTGAGATGCATGAGGGGGTGCTGCACATCCGTGATGTTGAGAGACCAAGGAGGAACGAAAGCGTGGAGACAAGACTCAAAGCAATGGAGCAACAAGTTTTCAAGTGCCAGGGGATGGTGGAGCGCGGACTCGATGCCAACCACATGATGATAGCGAAGTTCACCAACAACCACATGTTGGATGCCAAGAACATTGGGGAGACCATCCTCAAGCTTCACGAGAAAATCGAGCACCTCCAAGCCCAGATCTATGACCTGCAAAACCAAAACTGTGAGTATGAATATAGATTCAAGAGGATGAGTTTGTCTGCAGATTTGTGGATCCTAGAGACTCGATCATCCTTCTATAATGGTGAGCCTATGCCTTGGAAGATGGACGACAAGCCTACATCATCAACAACTCCATCATCACCACCGCTGAAGAAAGAGACATAAATACATGGGTATGGGCACTCCCCTTGGCAACTGCCAAGCTTTGGGGAGTGCCCCGGTATCGTATCACCATCACACTTCTATCTTTACCGTTTTTCCTAGTTCGATAATTTTGGTTATATCTTGATCTAGTAGAATAAAGTTTAGTATGATCTAGCTTTGAGTTTTTTGTGTTGATCCTTATCTATGTAATCGAGTCTGTGAGCTATATATAATAAATTTTAGTCTTGAGTCGAGGGCTTAGTTATCTTGCTATGATATTGAGGGAATAAAAAATAACAAAAAGAAATAAAGACATCATATTGATCTTATGGAAAGTAATGACTTCACATATAAAGAGTATGATGAATAAAAGTTGTTGAGAGCTTACAAACATAGTTTTGGTAATGATTGCAATTAATAGGAAGTAATAAAGAAGGACAGGTTTTCACATATTAATATACTATCTTCGACATCTTTTATGATTGTGAGCACTCATTAAAATATGACATGCTAAAAATTTGATGTTGGACAAGGAAGACAACGTAATGGGTTATGTTCTCTTATATCCAAAATAAATTATATTGTCATGGATCATATAACATGTTGAGCTTGCCTTCCCCCCTCATGCTAGCCAAACTCTTTGCACCAAGTAGAGATACTACTCGTGCTTCCAAATATCCTTAAACCTAGTTTTTCCATGAGATTCCACCATATCTACCTATGGATTGAGTAAGATCCTTCAAGTAAGTTGTCATTGTTGCAAGCAATGAAAAATGCTCGCTAAATATGTATGATCTATTAGTGTGGAGAAAATAAGCTTTATACGAGCTTGTGATATGGAAGAAGTAAAAGTGATGGACTGCATAATAAAGGTCCCTATCACAAGTGGCAATATAAAGTGATGTTCTTTTGCATTAAGATTTTGTGCATCCAACCATAAGAGCTCATGAAAACCTCTGCGTCCCTCTACGAAGGGCCTATCTTTTATTTTTGTCCTCAACCTTATACAAGAGTCATGGTGATCTTCACCTTTCGTTTTTACATTTTATCCTTTAGCAAGCACTATGTGTTCGAAAGATCCTGATATATATAGCTAATTGGACGTGGGTTTTCATGAAGCATTATTGTTGACATTACCATTGAGGTAAAAGGTTGGGAGGCAAAACTATAAGCCCCTATCTTTCTCTATGCCCAATTAAAACTTCATACCCATAAGTATTGCGTGAGTGTTAGCAATTGTGAAAGACTAAATGATAGTTGAGTATGTGGACTTTCTAAAAAGCTCTTATATTAACTCTTTCCGATGTTATGATAAATTGCAGTTGCTTCAGTGACTGAGATTATAGTTTGCTAGTTTTCAATGAAGTTTCTGATTCATACTTTACATTGTGAATAGATTGTTACTTTAGCATAAGAAACCATATGACTATATATGTATATATATATATATATGTTGCTATTCTAGGAATGATCATGATGCCCTCATGTCCGTATTTTATTTTATCCACACCTCAATCTCTAAACATGTGGACATATTTTTCGATATCGGCTTCCGCTTGAGGACAAGCGAGGTTGATACGTCCATTTTGCATCATGCTTTTATATCGATATTTATTGCATTATGGGATGTTATTACACATTATGTCACAATACTTATGCCTTTTCTCTCTTATTTTACAAGGTTTACATGAAGAGGGAGAATGCCGGCAGCTGGAATTCTGGGCTGGAAAAGGAGCAAATATTATAGACCTATTCTGCATAGCTCCAAAAGTCCTGAAACTCAATGAAAGTCAGTTTTGGAATATATTAAAAATATTGGGCGAACAAATCGCTAGATGGGGGCCAGTTACCGTCCACGAGGGTGGGGGACGTGCTCTACCCCCCTGGCGTGCCCCCTGCCTTGTGGGCCACCTGGCAGGCCTCTGATTCCCATCCTCTAGTATAAGGTGTCTTTTGCCCTGAAAAAAATCAGAAGGAAGCTTTCGGGACGAAGCATCGCCATCTCGAGGTGGAACCTTGGTGGAACCAATATAGTGTTCTGGCGGAGTTGTTCTGCCGAGGAAACATCCCTCCGGGAGTGGGAAATCATCACCATCGATCCTCTTATCGGGAGGGGGTCAATCTCCATCAACATCTTCACCAGCACCATCTCCTCCCAAACTGTAGTTCATCTCTTGTATCCGATCTTTGTCTCAAAACCTCAGATTGGTACCTGTGGGTTGCTAGTAGTGTTGATTACTCCTTGTATTTGATGCTAGTTGGTTTATTCGGTGGAAGATTATATGTTTAGATCCTTTATGCATAGTAATACCCCTCTGATTGTGAACGTGAATATGATTTGTGAGTAGTTACGATTGTTCCTGAGGACATGGGAGAAGTCTTGCTATTAGTAGTCATGTGAATTTGGTATTCGTTCTATATTTTGATGAGATGTATATTGTCTTTACTCTAGTGGTGTCATGTGAATGTCGACTACATGAAACTTCACCATTGTTTGGGCCTAGGGGAAGGCATTAGGAAGTAATAAGTAGGTGATGGGTTGCTAGAGTGACAGAAGCTTAAACCCTAGTTTATGCGTTGCTTTGTAAGAGGCTGATTTGGATCCATATGTTTCATGTTGTGGTTAGGTTTACCTTAATTCTTCTTTCATAGTTGCGGATGCTTGTGAGGGGGGTTAAGCATAAGTGGGCTGCTTGTCCAAGGAAGGGCAGTACCCAAGCACCGGTCCTCCCACATATTAAATTATCAAAGTAACGAACGCGAATCATATGAGCATGACGAAAACTAGCTTGACCATAATTCCCATGAGTCCTCGGAAGCTCTTTCCTTTATATAAGAGTTTGTCCTGGCTTGTCCTTTGCTACAAAAAGGATTGGGCCACCTTGCTGCACCTTGTTTACTTTTGTTACTTGTTACCCCTTACGAATTACCTTATCACAAAACTATATGTTATCGATAATTTCAGTGCTTGCAGAGAATACCTTACTGAAAACTTCTTGTCATTTCCTTCTGCTCCTCATCGGGTTCGACAGTCTTACTTATCGAAAGGACTATGATAGATCCCCTATACTTGTGTGTCAACAGTCGGCTCTTACCAAATTTTAACTCAAATAATGTAATTTCTCCATCCCATGTTTGTGTTCTATAATGCTTGTACTTGTAGTAGCATTTTAATGAAAAAGATGAGCCCTGCCAGGAACCCGTGCATGTGTATGTCCATGAGGAGGTGCGATGCCTCTTTAATATAAATAAACGAGTTTTTTCCTGACAGGCTATCATGTCGGTACCCTCTTCGTCTGCCGGAGAACTTCGTCTGCCGGGGAACAGACAGAGGGACCAGCCCCCCGCCAACTTCTTTTTACCAAAGGCCACTGCGACCAACCAGACCGAAGCAACGCTTGAGTCATGGACGGGAGCACCTAAGTCTCAAAAGGGTGGCGAGGCTTCCTAATGCACAAGTATAGCTTACAGAACACTAACGGGCAGGAGGTAGAACTTATCTGCTTGGCTCGCCGGGGACCGTAGTGCCGGGAAATCTTCTCAAATCTTTGTCGAAGCCAAGACCACGACAGGAACCTGCAACTTCATGAAGATGAGAATGAATGCAGAATGCGATCCTATCTATATGCATATGCAAATGCTCATGAAATGCTTATGCAGTGATCTTGGAATGCTCATTCATGCATGCAATCTCGGTCGGGGGCCCCCACAATGCTTCTTTATTTTCTCTTGCATGTGGTCATCACTCCAGCTTTGTACAAGGGGTTACATGCAGCTGGGGCAAGGCCTATACAAAAGGGTGGCTACTGGGCAAGGCCCGAGAGCCATGCCTTACAAGTAGAACTTATGGAGATGCTCAATTTCCATGAGTTTTGCAACTGAGTGCCATCTCCGGACTCCAGATGGACTGCGCCAGGTCTGGTTACTCGTACTACCCAGTAAGGGCCTTCCCACTTCGGTGACAACTTGTGTATACCCTTGGCTGACTGAACACGCCTAAGGACAAGGTCACCTTCCTCAAAACACTGGGCATGAACCCTGCGGCTATGATAGCGACGCAGGGCTTGCTGGTAGCGTGCAGCATGCGTAGCAGCCCGGAGACGGTTCCACTACTAGAGGATGGTCCAAACATGACACTATGATCAGAGACCCTTCGATGAAACTGTGTGCGATGCCATAATTGCAAATGGTGGTGTAGAAGAACCGTCAAAAAAGGTGCAAAGCGTTTGCGATGGCGGAGCTATCAAACACGGTTCGGATTTTAGTTGCGTGTGTGATGTAAGGCATACGGTTCAGCTCAATGAACTGTTTGTGATGAGGAGGAACAAAAGAAACGAGCAGCCTAATGAAGGCGTGTGCGATATAGAGCATACCGTTCACTCGGATGAACTGTTTGTGATTAGGCCACACAAAAGAAATAGTCAGCAAGATCAACGTGTGTGTGATACGCGGCAAGCAGGTCCATAATCAGAAATGTGTGCAAAGACCAATAATAACACAGACGATTATTGCTAATAAGCCGTGTGATTTGCTCCGTCTATAATAGAATAACATGTGTGTGTGTGTGTACGTATATATATATATATATATAACTGAAATAAACATCCAATTACATAAGTGACTATACAGATCATTCGCACACACCTCAATAAACAATTGTGTGCATTCTAAAGGAGGAGAAACAATTGTCTAGTCATCTACTTCTTGTGACGCTCCCGCCACTGCTATGTGGCTCGATCCCTTGTCTGGGTCAGGAAGAAGACAGTTCCTCATGTCAACGATCTTCCTGTACATCTCGTAGCTTGTGTACGCATCCATGGCCGTGTACTTGACATGTTGTTCATCCAGTCTCTTATGCCACACACTATGCCAGGTGTTCCTGTCCATATTGCTCTCATTCTTCATCTAGTAGGGGTCGATGATGGCCGAGGCGAGGCCAACCAGGGAGTTCAGTTTGTTTTTGTCATTGCCCCAGACCTTGTAGTGGAATCTCGGTGCGTCCGCATGGCATTTTTTGAAGCGGGTAACTGCATCGTCGCGCCGCGCTCGGCGCAACCACTTGCACACGAACGTGCGTGATCGTGCGCCGGCCCCAAACACTGGCAGCGCGCGTGGTGGGACGAGGGCAAAGCACCCGGAGGGACGCGAGAGTAGAGCGCGTGCGGCGGGACGCGAGCAGAGCGCGCCGCGGCCGCCTGAATCGCAAGCAACCACACGCATAGAGCAGTTGAACAGGCAGGAAATGGTCGCCTACAAGCCGGCCGACAGTTGCGTCGCTGCGTAGAGAGCGGCCGTGTGCTACCACCTCCATCTAGTCCATAGTCTCCTTTATATTTTGTACCATACTTAGCCCTCAAATTTAACCACCAAAATGTTGATGCATGTTTTAAAAATTATATAATTGGAAACTATGTTCAAATACAAATCCAACTGTATAATCTTTGGCGACATGCATTCATAGTTTATTAGTTAAATCATACTTATAAACTAGGACAGTGGTATAGTAGGTAATTAAATCGCAAACATTTTTTATTAATCGTATGTGTACATGAACTTTGGTCCTCCTCGCGCATGTCTTGTCCCCCCGTTGCCGCAGACGGCTTACAGCGCAAGCTTGCGCAGCGCGCGGGGTGTTCTTTTGGCCAAACGATGGCGCCAATGAATCATCGGTGAGCCCGTTCCCACCCAACCTCGCAGGTTTATGCACAAGCTTCCCGCCCGATTCGGTGATATCCCCCAAAATCCCAATGCTTACCGGCCTGCTAGATAAACCCTCACGGCCGGCGAGTCCCGCGTCGCATTTTCCCCTCCCTCCCTGTAGCTTATCTCGTCTGCTTCTCCCACAATCACCAATGGAACTGGTTCGTCGTCATCGCTCATCCACTCTATCGTCATTAGAGGACAGTTCCAACTGGGAGGCTACACCGCGGCGTCGGCGCAGTCCCCGACATCTTGTAGTGCGCGTGGCGTCCCTATTGGGTGTGCGCGGAACACCCACCACACGCTCCGTCGCCGGTGCCCATCGGTAGTTGTTGCCGGCCGCCGTTGCCACCACATCACCGGCGAAAGCCAGGGCCATCGCGCGCTCTGCCACCGCGGCCCGAACACGAGAGGTGGCCCTCGTGGCCTCCACCCCACTGCCGGCCACTGTGGCCATCACCCACTCCGCCACCGCGGCCCGAAGGCGGGTGGTGGTGGTCGTGGCCGCCACTCCGTCGTCGGCCAACGTGGCCGCCAGCCCACCGTTGACCACCGGGGTCATCACCTGCTCCGCCACCGCCGCCTGAAGGCGGGAGGCGGAGGTGGATGCCCGCATGTGCATCAGCGACCTTGCGCGCTACACCAAGTTCCTAAGGGAGGAGGAGGAGTGAGCCTTACCGCCGCCCTAACCGCGGCACACGCCTCCTTAGAGGTGAGGAATCAGGAGAACTATGAGGAGAACCACCGCTTCGGGGTCGTCTGGAGCAGCAGAGGGCGTTCGAGGTGAGCGTCGCTGAAGCTACAACAGCGGCAGGCATCGTATTGCGGTTTCCCAGCTCGTCGGTAGGCTCCTCCTCCACCTCTTACTGAGCGCGCTCGACAGAGGAGAGGCAGCCGTAAGTAGTACAAAGCCCCTCTGCAATAGTAGTAGTAGTAGTATTTAGGGGCTATTTTGTTCAGTTCATCTGACTATTGATGTGGTGGAACTGTACAATGTACTTAAAATTAGCTAGTATATATAGTTGGGATAGCTATTTCAGTACGTGGTTGGCAACAATTGGGGAAAAGTTTGGTCGGTTCAGCTGTCGATTTGAACTATTTGTATAAACTAAGAAGGACTTCTTAATCTATGAATGAAATCTATGCTTAATTACTAAATTATAGTTGCAAAAATTAGATACTGCTAGTGATTTTTAGCATCATATTTTGACAAATCGCAGTGTTACAAGGATTGACAAATCTTACCAAATTGTTTGTACGTGGTTGCACACGGGTCATCCAAAACAACCGTTTGTGTTGAAGGGATGCACAAATCCTGCGCTGCTCTCATGAGTGTTCTACCTAAAATGTTTGCGATGATTGTTTTATATTTAAAAATCGAATTAAATTGCGGCTTGGGCGCCATTAGTGGAGAGGATGTGAGCAAGGAGGGTGGCCATGGAAGTCAAATGGCTCGCTTCCCAGTGAGCCTGCGTAGCATGCAGCTCGCATGCTTCCCAGTGAGCCTGTGCATTCGCGGACAGCTTGCACGTCTCTCGGTAAGCCTGCACACCGGACGGTGCTCGCACGCCTCCCGTTCAGTCAAGGTCAAGCAGCTGTCCGCACGGCACCTCCTACAACCATTAAAACCAAGACACATGGCATCACATGAATGGTTAACAGAAGGCACATGGTTTGAATTATACAAACGTTTTTGATATTGAAGTGGTAGCTATTTTTTCAAAATGCCTTTGTTGGCTGTCATTTTTTGAGTGTGCCTTCTCTCAAAATGGACACGGAAAATACCATAGCATGCCGGGTGCCATTCCATGATAGCATACCAAGTTTCATGAATTTCAAACGAGTTTCGGATTTACTAGAATATAAAAAACATGCATCTCAATGTTTTGCCGGCAATCAACAGTGCCCCGGTGTTTGAAATTCATTCTCATTTCTTGCATGGGACCTAAGCATGCACCCAAGGACACATATTTGATTTTTCAACCAATTTATATGCACTAGCGCATGTGCATGTAGTTCAAATATGAATTATGCACATAAATGGATTGAAAACTTATTTAACGCAGAAAAATGTCCAAACGAACCCCAAAAAATCACAAAAAATCACACAACAGTCCTCTTGTTCTATGTTGACACGAGAAAAAAATTTGAAAGCAATAAGAGGTAATGGATATCATTTCATACCCAAAGGTGGGATGTTCCCTACCGAAAACCATCATGCTTGTTGTGAGAAGCTCCGGTTTGTGAGAAGCATATACCCTAACTTGCCCCAAATGGGACAAAAAATTTACCACGGCATGTTGATGCCGCTCCATGATAGCATGCCAAGTTTCACGAATTTTAGATTGGTTTTGGATTTACTAGAATTTAAAAACCAGGCATCTCAGTGTTTTGTCGGCAATCAACAGTGCCCTGGTGTTTGAAATTCATTCCCATTTCTTGCATGGGACCTAAGCATGCATCTGAGGACACATATTTGATTTTTCAACCAATTTATATGCATTGGAGCATGTGCATGTAGTTCAAATTTGAATTATGCACATAAATGCATTGAAAACTCAGTTAATGCATAAAAATGTCCAAACGAACACCGAAAAATCACAAAAATTCACACAACAGCCCTCTTGTTCTATGTTGACACGGGAACAAAATTTGAAAGCAATAAGAGGTAATGGATATCGTTTCGTACCCAAAGGTGGGACGTTCCCTACCGAAAACCATCATGCTTGTTGTGAGAAGCTCCGGTTTGTGAGAAGCATATACCCAAACCTGCCCCAAATGGGACAAAAAATTTACCACGGCATGTTGATGCCGCTCCATGATAGCATGCCAAGTTTCACGAATTTTAGACTGGTTTTGGATTTACTAGAATTTAAAAACCAGGCATCTCAGTGTTTTGTCGGCAATCAACAGTGCCCTGGTGTTTGAAATTCATTCCCATTTCTTGCATGGGACCTAAGCATGCACCTGAGGACACAGATTTGATTTTTCAACCAATTTATATGCACTGGAGCATGTGCATGTAGTTCAAATTTGAATTATGCACATAAATGCATTGACAACTCAGTTAATGCATAAAAATGTCCAAACGAACCCTGAAAATCACAAAAATTCACACAACACTCCTGTTGTCCTATGTTGACACGAGAAAAAAATTGAAAGCAATAAGAGGCAATGGTTATCGTTTGGTCCCCAAAGGTGGGACCTTCCCTACCGAAAACCATCATGCTTGTTGTGAGAAGCTCCGGTTAATGAGAAGCATATACCCAAACCTGCCCCAAATGGGACAAATTTTTTACCACGGCATGTTGATGCCGCTCCATGATAGCATGCCAAGTTTCATGAATTTCAGACGGGTTTTGGTTTTACTAGAATGAAAAAACCAGGCATCTCAATGTTTTGCTGGCAATCAACGGTGCCCTGGTGTTTGAAATTTATTCTCATTTCTTGCATGGGACCTAAGCATGCACCCAAGGACACAGATTTGATTTTTCAACCAATTTATATGCACTGGAGCATGTGCATGTAGTTCAAATTTGAATTATGCACCTGAAATGGCTAGAAAACCAATTTAATGTATAAAATGTTCAAATGAACCCTAAATAATTCCAATTCTATTACGACACACATATAGTTGCATGTTCACTCTAGATAAAAGCTCTAGCAATTCAAACACCGTCCATTGCCGCAGTGACTCCATTATGTAATTCAAATAAAGATGAAAAATCAAGTAGATTGCACACAGTTTATTATCAGCAACCATGAGAGATGCATCACAAAATATCCTGGAGCACTGTCGGTGTATAGTACGCCTATGGCTTACGCAAGTTGGTGCATCGGCTATAGTCCACAGCTGGCGTCTCAAGCACACTAGCTCGCTCCCCAAATATCATTTCACTGTTCAATCGTTGCCGCTGAAAGATGGGCACGTGGACCCGCGTCATGAGGGCAACTTCGGTAGCCCACTCCGACGAGAGCGCGGCCGCAGCCGCCATCCGCGTGCTAACAAGGTGCATGTGCGCGGCCGCAATCTGCGACCTGGCGGCAAAGGTAGCCCAAACGGCCGCTGTTGCTTCTCTGGCGACAGCAACATCTGCCTCAGGGATAGCAACTAGCCAGAGCGGCACCGCAGCTGTCCGTTCCACAGCGGCGGCCTTAGCCCTGATGGAGGCCGCCCATGACCATGTCGAGGCCGCCAATGCCCAGCTCCTGTCAGTCACCGCACAAATCGAACAAAGATTCTCCGACAACGGTCAGCAACCCACGGCGGAAGAGCTGGCAATCGCCGAGAGCGTTTGAGCAGCGGTCCATTCCTCTGCCACATACCTTGCGATGATGGAGCCCGTCCAAGCCCAGATCGCATCCGCCCACGCCCAGCTCATGGTGGCCTTTTCCAAAGAGATGGTGGACGCGGATGGCGAGATGCTTGCCGAGTATGGTGCGATGGATGCCATGGAACCCCTTCCTCAGGAGACCGTCCGGTGCGAGCTGGACATGGAGGCGGCGGCAGAGATCGACGAGCACCAGCCGTAGTAGTACTCTTTGTTTTGTTTAATTAAGAGCGCTGGTCTTTAATTTGTGAGAGTAATGTTTAGGTTAGCTATCTTTGTTTAATTGCTGAACTTGCTCGATTAAGAAGTGTAGGTGTTCTGTAGTCTCCTTTGTGTACCCACATTATGCAATGACGTGGATGACCACTGTAACCATGGAAATTCGAACCAAAACTTTTGATATTCAAACTCATCACACACGGGTGAAGCTCTTTAAATCATTTGTGATGTCCACATATCGTACACAGTTCTGAATAAGGGACCGTGTTTGATGACACTTTGTGCGCCAGCTTTTTTGCTAAAGCGATTCCAAATTTTTGGCTTCCGCGGAAATATCTACCTCCCCGCCCCTCTCCCTTACCAAAAGCCACATTTACCCTCTTTCTTCCTTCCTTTCCAAGTTGAAACCTTCACTCCTTGCTTACGGCGTCGCCTCCTCATCGGCGACCCTCCTTCACGCTGCTCGGCCTCATCTATCCAGGCAGGTAATCCACATCCGACCCCCATCCTCCTCCTCCTTCCACATCCCACATGCCCCGACCACCAACGCGAGCGTGACACCTTCCACCGAAATCACCGACCCTCCACCAAATAAGTGCTGCCCTAAGCCATGGTGCACGCAGTATAGCCAGGATCTCAAGGAGCATTTGGCAGCGGAGAAGCAAATCGCGGATGCACGTGTGGATGAGGTCGCAATGGTTGCCATTAGTGCCGACCCCCAGATCTTGGAGGAGCACCTTGCCATTTGCTAGCTACGCCGGTTAAGCATGCTCGATTTACCCATTGCGTGTGTTGCTCCTGCCTTTCCTTCACAAATTCTAGTGAATTATGCTATCTAATTTTACCGTGCAATCTGGTGCTCTAGTGTATATGTTCTATATGTTGTGCCATGTGGTGCTCACTTATTAAGTGTTTTGTTAATTAGTTATCGTCTTCAGTTAACTGTTTGGTTCAATTCGGCAAATGTGATGTTCAATTCTTCAGGATGCAATTTTGTATTGTCTTCCATGTGAGAAATAAATCGAATTTATCTTTACAAAATACATGAGAAATGAATACAATTGCTATACTTCCAACTTGTCAAGCATGGTTGGTTTGGTTATACATTGTGCAATGCGGTGCTCAGTTAATGTTTGGTTCATTTGTGTAGTGGTGTTTAGTTAACTGTTTTTTTCAATTCTGCAATGCGATCTTCAATAGTTGTGGGTGCATTCTGTTATTGTATACCATGTGAGGAATAAATTGAATTTGGCTATAGTAAATACATGAGAAACAAATACAGTTGCTACAATTGGTTGTAGTTAACTGTTTGGTTAACTTTCTAATCTTCTATTAGGAGTATGTTATATTGTGCAATGTGGTGCTTAGTTAATGTTTGGTTCATTTGTTGTGGTGTTTAGTTAACTGCTTGGTTCAATTCTGCAATGCGATGTCCAATTGTCATGGGTAGAATTTTGTATTGTTGTGCATGTGAGGAATAAATTGAATTTGGCTACACTTAATACATGAGAAACATATACAAGTGCTATATTTCCTAGTTCTTAATCATGCTTGGTTTGGGTAAAAGGGTTTTCCGTGTGGCTTGAATTAATCTGATGAATCTGCAATGTGCTTATTTCATCAACGTATTTTACTTATAGCATGTGAACCCTTACTTAACCTGATGACTAACTACCTTATATGTGTTGCAGGGAAACAATGGGAAGCAGTGAGTTTTACAATTGAGGTTAGCACGTGCATGGTCTGTTCTCTAATAGCACATTATTGTGCAATTGCGGGAACCATTCTAATATCTTGGTTTTTAACAGTTTGGTCTTGCACATGTAGGTCCTGCTGTCAGAGGTTTTGACCCACTGTTCGACCCTTGTTGCATATGGGGAAATGAGTTATCCATGAATATCAATCAAATCAAGAAACTCAGAAAGATTGTTAGGATAAAGAAATTAGCGACAAAAACAACAAGATCTTTGTCTGCACAATGAAGAAGACATCGGTTCACTACAAGATGGTACTAACTATTATACCTTGCCTTTTTTATTCATTTGCCCCATTTCCAATATAGAGAAGATATTTATGCACATCCTTGTTTTCAGGCCTTTCCAAAGCAGTTCACGGATGATTACCTCTCAAACCACCTCTATGGTCAGGAGGCGAGGAAGGTATTCATACAACACCCACGGTTCAATATTGAAGTGTTCCTGAAGAGGACGAAGGACGGACGGTCAATCATCCACATGCACTGGCCTAAAGTTGCAAAGACCTTCAACATGAATGAATACTCAATATTTGCCTTCCGCTTCAGCAGTTTTCCAGATGAGATGCATCTTTCTATATACCGTCTATGATGCTAATTTCAAAAGATTCTACATGTTGCATGTGGAACTTGCTGCTGGTGCAGTTGTGTAATGGGGTAGCTGAGTGTTGAAGCTATATCATGTTGTACTCTGATGTATTTCAATTATGAAATTATGCTTCCTTAATATGGAAATGAAATATATTGTGTTATTAATATGAAATGTCAATTAGATCAATAAATGAATTATGGATAATCAGATAATTAGCCTCCTAATGGCGCATTAGCCTACTAATTGGGTTTTGCTATTCCAAATGGTTGTTGAAAAAATACAGTGGGCGATGACCTCAGGCAACACACACAGTTTCTAGGAATAAACCGTGTTGGATCAATGAACAATCACACACGTCTTGAAAGCTGTTTGTGTTAGGCCACCTTGCGCAAACATTTACCACATAAAAATTGTGTGTGATGGATAGCCTTCGCCACATAGTTTCTTCTATGGACCGTGTGTGATACATTCAATAACGCAAACGATTTAACGGGAAAAATTGTGTGTGATGTACCTGTGAATGGAAACATTTTCTTTGGAGAGACTGTGTGGGATGTACATATGAACATAAACATTTAGCAGGGACTGACTGTGTGGGATGTACTTGCGACCGGAAACAATTTCGCCGTATAAGTGTATTTTTTAGCTCTACTGTATGTATTTCCATATTTGAGCGCTCGCCGGTCGCACACGTTCTCATTTTTCCGAGCGTGCCTACCAGGAGGGCATATCCCCGACAGTTTCTGGGTCATGTGGGAAGGACCCCCCTATCACCCACACTCACTTGGCGACGGTTCCAAATGTCGTCGTGGAAAGGGGTTAAAACCCGTTTGTTTAGGACCGACGCACACCAGTGTACTCCTCGAGTAGCACAGCATCGTCACGCCGATGCTGATCTTGTGCTACTTCATCGTAGGCAAGCACTCGAGGCGACCCATAAATGAGTTCCGCGGGGATAACTTCTTCTGCCCCGTATACCAGGGAGAAGGGAGTTTGCCCGGTAGCTCGGTTTGGTGTCGTTCTGAGGGACCAGAGAACTACCGGCGGCTCCTCGATCCACTGCCTGCCGTGCTTCTGTAGTGTATCAAAAGTTCTTGTCTTGAGTCCACGTTGCAGTTCAGCGTTCGCCCTCTCAGCTTGTCCATTGCTTCAGGGGGTGCCACAGAGGTGAATGAGATCTTGCATCTGAGGGAATGGACATATTGCATGAAGATGTGGCTCGTGAACTGGGTGACATTGTCGGTGATGATCCTTGCTAGAACTCCAAAATGACACACCAATTCTTTCATGAACTTGATAGCTGACTGAGTAGTCACCTTTCTCACGGCAGTCACTTCCGGCCACTTTGTAAACTTGTCAATGGCAACGAACAAGAATTCAAAGCCCCCGATTGCTCGGGGGAAGGGGCTGAGGATATCGAGCCCCCAGACCAAATATGGACATGATAGAGGGATTATTTGAAGAGCTTGGGCAGGTAGGTGTGTTTTCTTGGAATGGAACTAACAGGCTTCACATATCGTGACTAGCTCGACCGCATCTTGGAGGGCTGTGGGCCAACAGAATCCTTGTCGGAATGCTTTCCCAACTAATGCCCTTGATCCAATGTGGGAGCCGCGAATTCCTGTGTGAATCTCAGCCAGCAGTTCCTTTCCTTCTTCTCAGTAGACACACTTCAATTTCACACCATTGGGCCTCCTTCTGTACAGAGTGTCATCGACAAACTGATACATACTGCCCTCTGGGCTACTTTTTCAGCTTCATCTTGGTCGCCGGGAAGCTCTCCGGTTTGGAGGAACTGGACAATGTGCCTTGCCCAAGTGGGAGCCTGGGGCTCGGCAACAAGGACTAGCAGCACCTCCTCTGCTGCGGGAGCACCAGCCTCGTTCACGGGGTTCATAGACCCGGCTGGAGGGGGTGGTCCGCCAGGCTGTGAGGAGTTGTTTCCGGTAGGGAATCTGCCGGGAGCGGACGGCTCTACCGGGGAGGCTTTCCGGTGTCCAACTTTCTCCTCTTCCGGTCCATTATTGCCGGGGATACGGAGGGCTGTGTGAGATGGAGAACAAAAGTTCCTGGTTTGATAGGAAGCTTCTGTGCAGTACACTTTGACAGATGATCAGCTATGCTGTTTTTCCGCACGAGGTACGTGCTCTGTTTGCAATCCGTCAAAGCGCTCCTTCAATCTCCTCACTTCCTCAACGTATACCTCCATCAATTGACTTTGATAATCCTTGTTGACTTGTCTCACCACAAGCTGTGAATCTCCTTGAATGATCGACTTCTTAATTCCCAATTAGGCTGCAACACTAAGCCTAGCTTGCAGCCTTTCATACTCAGCTCTATTGTTGGTTGCTTCTTCTCGGGAAAAATGCATTTGGACGACGTACTTCAAGTCCTCCCGAAGGGGGAGACAAGAAGCACACCAGCTCCAGCACCTTGCAGGGAAAAAGCACCATCAAAATACATAATCCATTCCTGGGGCAATTCCTTGCCGGGGATAATTGTCTCTATCACCTCCTCATCAGGGGTTGGCGTCCATTCTGTGATAAACTCTTCCAATGCCCTACTCTAAATAGTTGATGTGCTCTCAAACTTCAAACCAAAGTTGGATAACTCGAAAGCCCATAGCACTATTCTACCGGTAGCCTCAGGGTTTTAGAATATCGTTTGCAACGGAAAGCGAGTAACAACCGTGATCTCATGGGCTTGGAAGTAGTGGCGAAGTTTCCTTGAGGACATGATGAGACCAAAGATCAACTTCTGCATGCCAGAGTACCTCGATCTGGCCCCTGTAATACGGAGCTGACAAAGTACACTGGCCCTGCACAACTTTCTTCCTTGCTGCGTCTTTGGGTTTGCTCTTGATGTCGTGCTCATTGATGTCCTGATCCTTCTCTGATCCTACCAGTCTCTTCTCACTTTCTGCCTCATCCACTTGCCATTGTGCTACCAGGGCCACACTGACCACTTGGTTGGTTGCCGCCAAGTATAGCAACAACGGCTCCTGGGATTTGGGGGCAACCAAGGTAGGAACATAGGACAAATAAGCTTTCAACTCTTGCAAGGCTGCATCTACTTCTGGGGTCAACTTCATAGGGCTGGCCTTCTTCAAGATTTTGAAGAACGGCAGGGCGCGCTCGACAGACTTGGAAATGAATCTTCTTAGCGCGACAACACATCCTGTCAGGCGCCTCACATCCTTAACTGTCCTTGGCGCTTGGATCTGCTCAATGGCCTTGATCTTGTCAGGGTTGGCTTCAATCCTACGATGGGAAACAAAGAAACCAAGCAGCTTGCCGAAGGGAACACCAAATACACACTTCTTCGGGTTGAGCTTCAAATTGATCTTGCGTAGATTATCAAATGTCTCTTCCAAATCCTGAATAAGGGTGGCCTTGTCCTTGGTCTTGACCACAATATCATCCATATAGGCTTCTATGTTTTTGTGCAACTGTGGCTCAAAACCAATCTGGATTGCCCATGCAAAAGTAGACCCAGAACTCTTTAATCCGAAAGGCATGCAGACATAGCAATACGTACCACAAGGAGTGATGAACATGGTCTTCTCTTCATCTTCCTTGGACTTGAGATGTGGTGATACCCAGAGTATGCATCCAGAAAGGAGAGCAAATCACAACCTGAAGTGGAATCCATAATCTGGTCGATGCACGACAAGTGAAATGGGTCTTTCGGGCAAGCCTTGTTGAGATCTGTGAAATCTATGTGGAGCCTCCACTTCCCGTTAGCCTTCTAGACTACCACTAGATTTGCCAACCACGTGGGGTGAAGTACTCCTCTGACCAAACTAGCTGCCTCAAGTTTCTTGATCTCTTCTGCAATAAACTGCTGTCTCTCCAAGGCGTGCTTCCGGACTTTCTTCTTGACAGGTAGGGCATGTGGGGAGACAGCAAGGTGGTGCTCGATTACCTTCCGGGGAACATCGGGGATATCAGATGGTTTCCAGGCAAACACATCGGCATTCACCTGCAGGAAGGAAACGAGCGTGCTTTCCTATTTTTCATTGAGGGTGGCACTGATAGTAAAGGTACCATCAACGCCAGCCAGCCCTGCCGGGACCTTCTTCACTTGGGGTGCAGCAACCTTGGATCTCTTACTATTAGAACCCTCCGGCTTGTCGTCAATGGGTGTCGTGCACTCGGTGGGGGCATGCTTCCCGGACTCTTTGGCGGAGTCCCTACAGTCTCTCTTCTTTCCTTTACTTTCCTTGGCGGGAGCCGCCGCTGCATCTGCCGCGACCGCATCCCGGTACATCTTGTCCACACAAATGATTGCATCCTTCTCGTTTGATGGGATAGTGATGACTCCCAGCGGCCCAGGAATCTTCAAGGTGTTGTAGCCATAGTGGGATGCCACCATGAACTTAGCCAGAGCCAGGCGTCCAAGAATCCCATTGTATGGCAAGGGGAGGTCGACCACATCAAACACAAGCCTCTCAGTATGGAAGTTCAGTTCTCCCCCAAATGTTACCGGCAACGTGATATTTCCCTTAGGACTGCTCTTGCCAGGATTAAATCCTTGAAACATGCTGGTAACCTCTAGCTCTTCTTCTCCTATCTGAAGCTTGCTAATGACTGTCGGGGAAATCAGATTCAACCCCGCCCCGCCGTCCACCAGCATCTTTGTGACCTTGAGGTTGTGGATTGCTGGAGAGACCAACGATGGCAAACATCCTATCGCAGTGGTACGGCCAGGATGGTCCTCTTCATCCAAGATGATGGGTGTACGGGACCCTTTGAGTGGCTTCCGGGCCTTTGGCGCTTGCTCCATGGCATTGACTTCTCGCGCCCACCGATTGAGCTAGCAGTGAGAAAGTGTGCAGAGATGCACCTCCGACAATGCACAGGGCGTATGTGGCCTTCTGAAACACCTGCTCACTGGACTCCTCTTCATATGCTCCATCACTCTCATCATCACAGGTTTCCTTCTCTCGACCCCTGGCGGTCTTTCCTTGGTTCCGAAAGGATTTGCTGGGGCAATTTGCTTCACCACCTTGGCCTTTTTTCTGACCTTTTTCCTTATCACGCTTCTCATACTCTGCTCTCTGTTTCTTGACAAGTTGTTCAACTTGGTAACAATCTTAAAGTACGGCCCATCACCCTTCCCGACTTTCTCGGCAGCAGTGGCTTCCCGACAGTCAGTACACATGGCAGCTTCCTTGCCGGTGTCCTTGGCTTTGGCCTTCTTGTCGGTACTAGGCATACCAGAACCTTCAACAGTCATCACTGCCTTATCTTGCTCTTCTTTTGACTAGTTGATTCATCCTCATCCTCTGAATCAACATTAGTGCAATCTTCCTCTCTGGGCAACTTCCTTCCCTCCTCCATCCGAACGCACTTATCCACTAGTGTGTAAAGCTCCTTGATGTCTACTACGCAACTTTATTCTTGTAGACTCGTGTTGGGCCTCCAAGCGCGGAGTTTTGTAGGACAGTAGCGATTTTCCCTCAAGTGGATGACCTAAGGTTTATCAACCCGTGGGAGGTGTAGGATGAAGATGGCCTCTCTCAAACAACCCTGCAACCAAATACAAGAAATCTCTTGTGTCCCCAACACACCCAATACAATGGCAAATTGTATAGGTGCACTAGTTTGGCGAAGAGATGGTGATAAAAGTGTAATATTGATGGTAGAAATATATTTTTATAATCTGAATAAATAAAAACAGCAATGTAGCAAATAGTGAACGGGCACAAAAACGGTATTGTAATGCTTGAAAACAAGGCCTAGGGTCCGTACTTTTACTAGTGCAATCTCTCAACAGTGCTAATATAATTGGATCATATAACTGTCCCTCAACGTGCAATGAAGAATCACTCCAAAGATCCTATCTAGCGGAGAACATAAGACGGAATTGTTTGTAGGGTACGAAACCACCTCAAATCTATTCTTTCCAATCAATCTATCCTAGAGTTCGTACTAAAATAACATGAAGCTATTCTTTCCAATCGATCTAACCAAGAGTTCGTACTAAAATAACACCAAAGCAAACTCAGATTCATAATATTCAATCCAACACAAAGAACTTCAAAGAGTGCCCCAAGATTTTTACCGGAGAAACAAAGACAAGAACGTGCATCAACCCCTATGCATACATTACCCCAATGTCACCTCGGGAATCCGCGAGTTGAGTGCCAAAATATATATCAAGTTAATCAATACGATACCCCATTGTCACCATGAGTATTAAATTACAAGACATATATCAAGTGTTCTCAAATCCATAAAAGTATTCAATCCGATAACAACGAAATCTCAAAGGGAAAAACTCAATTCATCACAACAAGTTAGAGAGGGAAAAAACACCATATGATCCGACTATATTAACGAAGCACACGATACATCAAGATCGTGACATCTCAAGAACATGAGAGAGAGAGAGATTAAACACATAGCTACTGGTACAAACCCTCAGCCCCGAGGGTGAACTACTCCCTCCTCATCATGGTGGCCGTCGGGATGATGAAGATGGCCACCAGAGATGATCCCCCCTCCGGCAGGGTGCCGGAAAGGTTCTAGATTGGTTTTTGGTGGCTACAGAGCCTTGCGGTGGCGGAACTTATGATCTAGGTTAACCCCGAGGGTTTGGGGAATATTTTTGAATTTATAGGGTAAAGAGGGGGTGCTGGAGGCCACCGAGGTGGGCACAACCCACCTAGGCGCGGCTGGGCCCCCAGGCGCACCCTGGTGGGTTGTGCCCCCCTCGGGGCACCCCCAGGTGCAACTCTGGCCCATCCTGGGTGTTCTGGTCCATAAAAATTCTCCAAAAAGTTTCGCGGTGTTTGGACTCTGTTTGATGTTGATTTCTTGTGATGTAAAAAACAAGCAAAAAATAGCAACTGGCACTGGGCCCTGGGTCAATAGGTTAGTCCCAAAAAATGATATAGAGTCGCTATAAAATGATTGTAAAACATCCAAGAATGATAATATATCAGCATAAATACTTCATAAATTATAGATACATTCGATACGTATCAGCATCCCCAAACTTAATTCCTACTCGTCCTCAAGTAGGTAAATGATAAAAGAAATAATTTATGAAGTGTAAATGCTAGCAAAGTGCATAAGTTTGATCAATGATATTTCAATCACTTTTCCTAGCATCATAACAGCAATTCTTTCTTATGAAACTTCTCATGTTATAGTAGCAACTTGTTCACATGTTAAGGTTCAAACAATGAATTCTCTTGAAACTCAACAATCTATGTTCTTAGTCGCCAAGCAATTGCAATTCAACTTATTCAACAGAGTTTAAGTAAGAGCTCCAACGTATTCACCTCAAGGGTGATGTCGACAATAATAACTCATGCTACCCATATTCAACTAGACATATGTGCCTAGATCTTTCCTCAACACATGATGCTTGACAAAAGAGAAAAATAGAAAGGAATAGAGAGAAAAACTTTGACTCTTGCATAAGAGTAAATACATAAAATTAAAAGATAGGCCCTTCACAGAGGGAATCAGAGGTTGCCATGCGCTTATTTGTTTGTATGCTCAACCCCTTAGTGCAAAACAACGTCAAGTTGTATTGCCCCTTATGATAGCAACCTTTATTATGCAGTCTGTCACTTTTATTCTTTGCCATCACAAGTTCGTACAATGCTCAATTTTCTCTTACACCAAATGATCTAACACTTTTAGAAGCAATTTCTATTGCCTTATTGCACCGATAACAACTTACTTGAAGGATCTTGCTCAATCCTTAGATAGGTATGGTGGACTCTTGAAAATAAGATTTCGGTTTAAGGGTTTTTGGCTGCACAAGTAGTATCTCTACTTGGTGCGGAATTTTTGGCTAGCAAAGATGGGGGGCAAGCACCACATGTCGAAGGATCTATGACAATATAAGTTCTTTGTGAATATGAACAAACATAAACCATTACGATGTCTTCCTTCTCCAACGTCAACAATTTTGGCATATAATATTTTGATGGGGGCTCACAATCACTAAAGATTTCCATCATAGTGTATTTATATGTGAAAGTTCTCTTCCTTATACTAATTATTCGTGAATTGCTTGTATGACCAATATTGTGATTGTCAAGCCTAAATATTTTTCACTTTCTAAACCCAATGTGAAGCTACCACTAGGAATGTTATGATTTCAACTTCATGACATTCAATTTATTCAACAATTTACTCATAGGATATAAGTGAAGCACAAGAGTAAATGACACAGAAAAGAGCTTCGTTAACGGGATGTGAATGCCCCTTACCTAGCCTCCCTGATAACTATTTGGGGACTCTATTATATTTAAAAAAAATCAGTTCTAAGTATTTTATTAAAACAGCAAGCAAAACAAGATAAAATGACAATCCAAGCAAAACACATAGCATGTGAAGAAGCAAAAACCTAGGCTCAACCGATAGTAACCGATAATTGTTGAAGAAGAAAAGGTGGGATGCCTCTCGGGGCATCCCCAAGCTTAGATGCTTGAGACTTCTTGAAATATTATCTTGGGGTGCCTTGGGCATCCCCAAGATTGAGCTTTTGTGTCTCCTTATCGTCTCATATCATGGTTTTCCTAAATCTAAAAAACTTCAACCACACAAAACTCAACAAGAACTCGTGAGATAAGTTAGTATAAACCAATGCAAAAACTTTATCATTCTCTACTATAGCAAATCACTAAAATTATTATTCAACGTTGAATACTAAATGCCTCTGCATATTTAACACTCATATCCTCAAATAGAATCATTAAACAAGCAAACATATGCAAACAATGCAAACATAATAGCAATATGCCAAAACAGTACAGTCCGTCAAGAATGCAAGAGTATCAATACTTCTTTAACTCCAAAAATTATGAAAATTTGTCACACTATATAAAATTTATCAGAGATTACTATGCAAAAAGTTTCATCATTTTATCACATTCTGACCTTTCTTGGGAATTTTTGCAACAACAATAAACTTTCTATTTTGAAACGGCAACACATAGACTTACAAAATAAGCATGGTAAAGGCTATCCTTGGCATTCTTATTGAAAAGAAAGATGCAAAATATTATTCCAAATAACAGCAAGCAAATCCTAGTAAAATAAAATGACGCTCCAAGTAAAACTCATATCATGTGCCGAATGAAAACATAGCTCCAAGTGAGGTTACCGATAATGTTTGGAGATGAAAGAGGGGATGCCTTCCGGGGCATCCCCAAGCTTAGTTGCTTGAATCTTCCTTGAATATTACCTTGGGGTGCCTTGGGTATCCCCAATCTTAGGGTATTGTAACTCCTTATTCTCCTCATATCGAAATCTCACCCAAAACTTGAAAACTTCAATCACACAAAACTTAACGGAACTTCGTGAGATAGGTTAGTATGATAAAGATCAAACCATTTCACTTTGGTACTGTCAAAGACAAGATTCATAATTGTTCTCACACAATGCCTACTGTAGAAGATCATTTCGACAATTTATATTGAGCAATATAAGCCATAGAAACTAGAAAACAAGTAAACTATGCATTGAAAATAGAATCTGTCAAAAACAGAACAGTCTGTAGTAATCTGTACTCCAACCATAATTCTGCTACTCCAATAATTCTGAACACTTAGGAAAACCTGGGAAATTTGTGTATTAATCTTCTGCAACGAGAATCAACATTTTATGATGCATCTATTAAAACTGAGAATTGTTTTCTTGAGCGCAAAAGTTTCTGTTTTTCAGCAAGATCAAATCAACTATCACCATAAGCCATCCCAAAGGTCTGAATTGGCACTTTATTGAAACAAAAGCAATAAAACATGATTACTAAAGTAGCCTAATCATGTGAACACACAAAAGCAGTAGGTAAAAGTGTTGGGTTGTCTCCCAACAAGTGCTTTTCTTTAATGCCTTTTAGCTAGGCATGATGATTTCAATGATGCTCACATAAAAGATAATAATTGAAACGTAAAGAGAGCATCATAAAACACATGGCAAGCACATTTAAGCCTAACCCACTTCCTATGCATAGGTATTTTGTGAGAAAAGAACTTACGGGAATAAGAATCAACTAGCATAGGAAGGCAAAACAAGCAAAACTTCAAAGTTTTCAACACATGGAGACGAAACTTGATATTATTGCAATACCTACAAGCATATGTTCCTCCCTCATAATATTTCTCAGTAGCATCATGAATTAATTCAACAATATAACTATCACATAAAGCATTCTTTTCATGATGCATAAGCATAGAAATTTTGTCACTCTCCACATAAGCAAATTTATTCTCATCAATAGTTGTGGGAGCAAAGTCAACAAAATAACTCTCATGTGATTGGAAATTAAAATCATCATGACAAGTTTCATGTTTATAATTATTCAATATATCATACATGTCATCACCATAATCATCATATATAGGAGGCATGCGATCATCATAATAAATTTTCTCATCAAAACTTGGGGGACTAAAAATATCATCTTGATCAAACATAGCATCCCCAAGATTGTAGCTTGCATATCATTAGCATCATGGACATTCAAAGAATTCATACTAACAACATTTCAACCATGCTCATCATTCAAATATTTTGTGCCAAACATTTTATTGACTTCTTCTACTAACAATTGAGCACAATTCTCCGAACCATAATTTTCAAGAAAGATATTATAAAGATGATCAATAATATGATGCAACCTCAATTCCATTTTTTATGTACTTTTCTTTTATAAACCAAACTAGTGATAAAATAAGAAACTAAAATATTCAATTGAAAGATCTAAATATATACCTTCATGCACTCACCTCCTCGGCAACGGCGCCAGAAAAGAGCTTGATGTCTACTACGCAACTTATTCTTGTAGACTCGTGTTGGGCCTCCAAGCGCAGAGTTTTGTAGGACAGTAGCAATTTCCCCTCAAGTGGATGACCTAAGGTTTATCAATCTGTGGGAGCTGTAGGATGAAGATGGTCTCTCTCAAACAACCCTGCAACCAAATACAAGAAATCAGTTGTGTCCCCAACACACCCAATACAATGGCAAATTGTATATGTGCACTAACTTGGCGAAGAGATGGTGATAAAAGTATAATATTGATGGTAGAAATATATTTTTACAAAAAGAATAAAAAGAAACAGCAGGGTAGCTAATAGTAAGTGGGCACAAAAACGGTATTGCAATGCTTGAAAACAAGGCCTAGGGTTCGAACTTTCACTAGTGTAATCTCTCAACAGTGCTAATATAATTGGATTATATAACCGTCCCTCAACGTGCAACAAAGAATCACTCCAGAGTTCCTATCTAGCAGAGAAAATAAGACGGAATTGTTTGTAGGGTACGAAACCACCTCAAAGCTATTCTTTCCGGTCAATCTAGCCTAGAGTTCGTACTAAAATAACACGAAGCTATTCTTTCCGATCGATCTAACCAAGAGTTAGTACTAAAATTACACCAAAGCAAATTCAGATTCATAATATTCAATCCAACACAAAGAACTTCAAAGAGCGCCCCAAGATTTCTACTGGAGAAACAAAGACAAGAACATGCATCAACCCCTATCCATAGATTACCCCAATGTCACCTCAGGAATCCGCGAGTTGAGTGCCAAAACATATATCAAGTGGATCAATACGATACCCCATTGTCATCATGAGTATTCAATTACAAGACATATATCAAGTGTTCTCAAATCCATAAAAGTATTCAATCCGATAACAAAAAAAACTCAAAGGGAAAAACTCAATTCATCACAACAAGATAGAGAGGGAAAAACACCATATGATCTGACTATATTAACAAAGCCCGTGATACATCAAGATCGTGACATCTCAAGAACACGAGAGAGTGATTAAACACATAGCTACAGGTACAAACCCTCAGCCCCGATGGTGGACTACTCCCTCCTCATCATGGTGGCCGCTGGTATGATGAAGATGGCCACCGGAGACAATTCCCCCTCTGGCAGGGTGCCGGAAAGGGTCTAGAATTGTTTTCGGTGGCTACAGAGCCTTGCGACAGCGGGGCTTATGATCTAGGTTAACCCCGAGGGTTTTTGGAATATTTGTGAATTTATAGGGTAAAGAGGGGGCGCGGGAGGCCACCGAGGTGGGCACAACCCACCTCCACCCTGGTGGGTTGTGCCCCCCTCAGGGCACCCCCAAGTGCTGCTCTAGCCCATCCTGGGTGTTCTGGTCCATAAAAATTCTCCAAAAAGTTCCGCGGTGTTTGTACTCTGTTTGATATCGATTTCCTGCTATGTAAAAAACAAGCAAAAAACAACAACTGGCACTGGGCAGTGGGTCAATAGGTTAGTCCCAAAAAATGATATAAAGTTGCTATAAAATGATTGTAAAACATCCAAGAATGATAATATATCAGCATGAATACTTCATAAATTATAGATACGTTGGAGACGTATCACTCCTTCACAGTCTTGGGCAACCGCACGTTCATCTTGGAACGGATATGATAGTTGCGCACATTGGACTGGAAGGCAGCTATTACAGCTTCCGAATGGATATTTGGGATATTTCTACGAACTTTGCTGAATCTCTATAAGTACTTACAGAGGATTTCTCCTTCTTTCTGCTGGAGAATTTGCAAATTGTTGGGCCTGTCGGGTTCCTCATGACCGCGAGTGAAGGCTCGAATGAACTTGTGGCACAGGTCAGCCCATGACGAAATGGAGTTCTCCGGTAAGTGCATCAACCAAGACCTCACATTGGACTTGAGGGCCAAATGAAAGTAGTTGGCGAACACCTTCTCATCTCTTCCCCCAGTAGCCTGAACAACGATGGTGTAGATGCTCAAGAACTCTACCGGGTTCAGCCTCCTGTCGTACTTCTCAAGTATCTCTGGCTTGAGCGTGCGAACTGACGGCCAACGTACTTGCCGCAACTCTCGTGGAAAGGCAAGGCAGCCAACCTCGAATGGTAGGCAGCCGCCAACACCGAGCGGAGGCTCATCGACGTTGAGGCTATGGTACCCGTCGGTCCGGCGGAGGTCGTCGCGGCGTTGCTCGATGACGCGCACGTCTCCTCTCCGGCTATCCTCTGGGTTCGATGTTGGCCTGGACATGCTCGAAGGTTACAAGAAGCCATCGAGACGTCGTCGGGGTCTTGATTCGGTTGTGCTCGTGCTGGTTGCCGTGGTGGGGAGTGCATCGTGGGGATGGCCCCTTCCGTGCGGTCAGTAGCACGAGTTGTTGTTGTTGCTTGGGGAGGTCATGGCGGACCAGCTCGCCGTGAGCCCCCAACTTCGGCAAAACCGAGAAGGCTTTGGATGGTGACACGCCACTCGTTAATCTGCTCGGCCGCTGGCGGAAACCTTAGCAGCAGTTGAGCTCGTGCCATGGCCTCCGAAGCCGTACTTGGCATGGATGTTGACGAAGTCGATCGTACCGTCATTCGGCTCCTGACGGTGCCTGCGACGGTAATGCCGCGCCCCCGTTGTCGCTACGGGGCGACCACCTGGATGTGGTGTGGCAAATACGCTTGAGGGCCAGTGGCTCCGTCGGGCACAGCAGCCTGGTCGGCCCATCCCGTGGGAGGTGGACGCGCTACGACCACACCCATGGTGGGGGCGGCCGGAGGGCAGCGATTCGCCCCGGTCCGACCGTCATTGCTGCGGCTGTGCCCGTCGGTGGGGGAGAGGGGCGCAGATGGAGTGACCCCCTCACCCGTACCTTGCGGAGCGTGACCATCGGGGTGTTGTTGATGCTGCTCTCGTCCGGTGCCCGCTGCTCATGCATCGGTTACGGGAGAAGTGGCAATGGCGCCGCCTGCTCCAACCACTTCCCCAGCAGCGTCCGCGTCCTCGTGCGCCTCCGCACCCCTCGCAATGTTAGAGTCCGCGGGCGGCGGAGCCTTCAAGGTGGAAGCATCAGCTGGAGGACCGGGCTTCTTCTCAGGCGTCATGGTCGATGGCATCACCGAAGATGAAGACGGCTATGAAGATGATGTGCTGCGCACGCCTTTAGATTAGCGCAACCAAGCCCCCTACCTGGTGCGCTAAAGATGTCGCAGGAAACCACGGCCACCTATGGGACCAGGAGGTCCCTTGCTAGTTCAGCAGGGGGGCGATGTGTTGCACAAAAAGCAGACCAGCGTGGGGTAGCACGACAGAGATAACGCGGGCAATTTACCCAGGTTCGGGCGACCGTGAGGCGTAAAACCCTACTCCTGCTTTGGTGGATTGATGGTGGAAAATGTGGTGGTGGAGCATAGCACACTTGCCCGGCAGGGGTTGCCACCGGCAGCAGCGACTACGCACGTATGGGGGTGTGAGTTATCCAACCTTCTAACCCTTTCTATGGTTGCCATGGGCCTCCTTTTATAGATCAAGGGGTAACCACAGTGGCAAAGTAGTCATTATGCACTGATAACATAGCAAATTGCTATGATACCTAACTCTGCGGGCTGACAGGGCGCATTAAGTGCACCGCTTAATGTCACATCATTGGTTGCCCGGCAAGGCTTGTCGGGCTATATTGCCAGCTCTGCGCCTGTTCTCTTGACACATTGCAGGACGGGTGTCATCTGTGGGTTTCTCCTATAGGAATTGGCTTCCATGTGGCGAATGGCGACCACTTAATCACTTCGCGGCTTGACACGACACTAATCGACAATGTGGGTCGTGGTGGAGTGGTTGGTGAGGCGGTTCTGCCTCCGTGAGCCCCCGGCAAGCCCTACCGGGGTGTTTTGGTTGTCTGCTTCTGAGGTGGCCTCGCCCCTTGCCTTGCTCGCCTGCCCGGCAAGGGAGGCTTTTCTCTTGACGATATCCTACTTCCTTGGCTCGTCCTTGGTCCCTCTGATCTGACTGTTGGTCCTTCGAATCTTCTTGGTTTCTTGTACTTTGACTTGGGCTGGAGCTTCAATCTCGTTCCTGTGCATGTGCATAGTCTGGGCAACAGACCTAGGGTTTGTTGCACCGACACCCCTGCTACTATACATACTAGACCAATTACTAGAGCTCGCGCACGCCAATTAAATTACCAGATACTTTCGTTTCTTGGTAATGATTCTAATGTTCATGAGAATATGATCCTGCCTAAATTGGATACATTTGTCTTGCTTACAAATGAAGGGCCTAGCTTGGACAAGGAGGATGAACATTGGAGCAAGATCAAGCATGGAGATGATGGCATACGCAAGGGGAACAAGAACGGAGTTACAAGTGATGATTTCAGGACTTTGAAGCCACCATAATGAGTGCATGAAGGCTTGGACGAAATATACAAGGTGCCACTTCATAAATTTCGTGCAGAGGCTATTATAGGTGTTGCGTCACCTTATTATTGGGCCAGTCCCATGTAATTTTAAAATACTGAAGTATAGATAGTTTTAGAGTCCATATGTGTGGGAAAAATAGAGTTAGGGTTGGTTTCGGACCCCTCCACCAAGGAGGCACGAAATTCCTCGCCCCTCTTCCAACATATATACAGCCCTTAGGGCATCATTTAGACTTCGGGTTTTTTTAGATTGAAAGTTTGCCATAGCTGCAACTTAGCGTACTTCGTTTGTGTTTTCATCTTATATTCGCAATATCTAGATTGCAATCTTAGTTTCTTTCTTGCTCTTCGTTTTCTTGTAGGAAATAGACCTTCATGGTCAGGTTGATGGTGCTCCAGCGTGGTCACTAACATCTTGGAGTTGGTTTAGCTATTGCTAAGGTGCGACGTCCTAGCAGATTCGTAGTCGGATCGTCAAAGTTGACTCCTCTGAAAGGAGAATCACCTTCTCATCGAAAGACAAGACATCTTTGACTCTATCAAGAAGCCATGTGACCCTAAAGTGAAGAAGTCATGTGCATGCAAGATCTATGGAGAAATAGGACACGTCCATGAAGAACACAAGGATGGATGCCCTCATTGTGTAGAACATCGCCCAGAGGAAGAATTCCCCACTAGGAAGGTGACTTGTTTATTGTGTGAAGGAATTACTCATTACCCAGCCCAGTGCCCAATTTACCCCAAGGTATACTAAATTACCAACCAGAAGAAAGAAGCTGTGAAAGAAGCCCTCATGGAAAGTTCAGAAGAACCTGTGATGAAGGAAGATGTTGAAGACCTCGATGGAGAAGGCCTAAACAGGTTTTCGCCCATACCTGCTATCCATGTGGAGAAGAAGGTCATTTTTCAAAGTATTGCACGAAGGAAACCCAAGAGTATCTGAGAGACTTCCCGACAGAAGAAGTGGAGTTTGATCCACAGGAGATTGAAACTCTGACAAGTATGGAGAAGTCCAGGAAGAGAAGAAGGAGAATGTGCACCAGAAAAAACCGATGACTGCCAAGAAGGATAAGAGTCATATTACCTGTTTTGAGTGTAAGAACACATGACATTATGCCAGTGATTTCCCAGAAAAGAAGAAAATAACCCAAGGAGGTACCATGAAGCCCTTAAATTTGTCTGACATCATTTGTTTACGCTACAAGGAAGCATGACATTTTGCCAGAGAATGTTTAGAACCGAGGAAAGCTTGAAGTTGAGATGTTGAGATTCTGTTATACTAGAATAAAGAATGCAATAAATGTAGAATGCATTTTTTAATTTCATTGAGGATATGGAGTGGAAGTATGTAATGGAAGTCTCGAGGATTGTAATAAATTCATGAATCAACAAAATCAAGCTGTCATGATTTCATATGTTGTATTGTTTGAGTTGTTACTCTATGAACAAAGATTTTGACAATTTTCGAGGATATGAGAAATATGTCCTATGGATCAATTTGTGCACACATTTTTTTTGTGTGGTTGTGCATTAACTTTAAGGGTGGTAGTACCTAATTGCTTGTATCTACGTTGGTAATTCCCCTAAGAGGAGAATATGATGCAGCACATCAAAGGTAAGTATTTCCCTCAGTTATGAAACCAAGGTTATGAATCCAGTAGGAGAACCAAGCAACACTATGTAAATAGAACCTACACAGAAAGCACAAAAACTTGCAACCCAACGCATAAGAGTGGTTGTCAATCCCTCCTCGATATTGAGATAAATTAAATTGTATGAGATTTGATAAATAGAAACAAAAACACAAAATAAAATAAATAAAGAAAAAGTGCAGCAAGGTATTTTTGGTTTTAATATGATAGGACATCCTTCCGAGGCCCGCAGATTTCACTAGAGGCTTCTCTCGAGAAAATAGCATATGATGGGTAAACAAATTACTATCCGGCAATTGATAGAAAAGCAAATAATTATGACGATATCCAAGGCAATGATCATGTATATAGGCATCACGTCTAAGATTAGTAGACCGACTCCTGCCTACATCTACTACTATTACTCTACACATCGACGGTTATCCACCATGCATCTAGTGTATTAAGTTCATGGAAAACGGAGTATTGCAATAAGAACGACGACATGATATAGACAAGATCTATTCATGTAGGAATATACCCATCTTGTTATACTTAATAGCAATGATACATGTGTGTCATGTATCTTTCTGTCACTGAGATTGAGCATGGCAAGATCGAACCCATCACATAGCACCTCTTCCCATTGCAAGATAAATCAATCTAGTTGGCCAAACCAAACCAAAGTTTCGGAGAAAAAATATGAGGCTATAAAGATCATGCATAAAAAGAGTTCAGCAAAGACTCAAATAATATTCATGGATGATCATAAACTCACAATTCATCGGATCCCAACAAACACACCGCAAAATTTCATTACATCAAATAGATATCCAAGAACATCAATGAGAACATTGTATTGAAGATCAAAAAGAGAGAGGAAGACATCTAGATACTACCTACGGACCCGTAGGTCTGTGGTAAACTACTCACGCATCATCGAAGGGGCAACAAGGATGATGAAGAACCCCTTCGATAGAGTGCCAAAAAAGGCCTCTAGATTGGATCTCATGGTTCTAGAACTTGCGGTGGCTGGAAAAGTGTTTCGTCGAATCCCCTAGAGTTTTGGGGATTTTAGAGTATTTATAGAGCTAAAGGTCGGTGGAGAAGATTCCCATGGGCCCCACTACCTACCAGGATGCGCCTGGGGCCTCTGGCGTTCCCTAGTGCCCAGTGGGTCCCTGATGTCTACTACACAACCTTCTTCCTGTAGCCGTTGTTGGGCCTCCAAGTGCAGAGGTTTGTAGGACAGTAGCAAATTTCCCTCAAGTGTATAACCTAAGGTTTATCAATCCGTAGGAGGCGTAGGATGAAGATGGTCTCTCTCAAGCAACCCTGCAACCAAATAACAAAGAGTCTCTTGTGTCCCCAACACACCCAATACAATGGTAAATTGTATAGGTGCACTAGTTCGGCGAAGAGAGGGTGATACAAGTGGTATATGGATGGTAGATAAATGTTTTTGGAAACTAAAAATATAAAAACAGCAAGGTAACTAATGATAAAAGTGAGCACAAATGGTATTGCAATGCATTGAAACAAGGCCTAGGGTTCATACTTTCACTAGTGCAAGTTCTCTCAACAATAATAACATAATTGGATCACATAACTATCCCTCAAAATGCAACAAAGAGTCACTCCAAAGTCACTAATAGCGGAGAACAAACAAAGAGATTATGGTAGGGTATGAAACCACCTCAAAGTTATTCTTTCCCATCAATCAGTTGGGCTATTCCTATAAGTGTCACAAACAGCCCTAGAGTTCGTACTAGAATAACACCTTAAGACACAAATCAACCGAAACCCTAATGTCACCTAGATACTCCAATGTCACTTCAAGTATCCGTGGGTATGATTATACGATATGCATCACACAATCTCAGATTCATCTACTCAACCAACACATAGAACTTCAAATAGTGCCCCAAAGATTCTACCAGAGAGTCAAGATGAAAACGTGTGCCAACCCCTATGCATAGGTTCATGGGCGGAACCCGCAAGTTGATCACCAAAACATACATCAAGTGAATCAATAGAATAACCCAATGTCACCACGGTTATCCCACACAAGACATGCGTCAAGTGTTCTCAAATCCTTAAAGACTCAATCCGATAAGATAACTTCAAAGGGAAAACTCAATTCATTACAAGAGAGTAGTGGGGGAGAAACATCATAAGATCCAACTATAATAGCAAAGCTCGCGATACATCAAGATCGTACCACCTCAAGAACACGAGAGAGAGAGAGATCACACACATAGCTACTGGTGCATACCCTCAGCCCCGAGGGAGAACTACTCCCTCCTCGTCTTGGAGAGCACCGGGATGATGAAGATGGCCACCGGAGAGAGATTCCCCCTCCGGCAGGGTGCCGGAATGGGTCTAGATTGGCTTTCGGTGGCTACGGAGGCTTCTGGCGGCGGAACTCCCGATCTATTGTGCTCCTCGAAGTTTTTAGGGTATATGGGTTTATATAGGAGGAAGAAGTACGTCGGTGGACCTCCTAGCTGTCCACGAGGTAGGGGGCGCGCCGAGGGGGTGGGCGCGCCCCCCACCCTCATGGGAAGCCCGGGACTCTCCTGGTACAACTCCGATACTCTGTGGGCTTCTTCTGGTCCAAAAATAAGTTCCGTGAAGTTTCAGGTCAATTGGACTCCGTTTGATTTTCCTTTTCTGTGATACTCTAAAACAAGGAAAAACAGAAACTGGCACTGGGCTCTGGGTTAATAGGTTAGTCCCAAGAATAATATAAAAGTGTATAATAAAGCGCATAAACATCCAAAACAGATAATATAATAGCATGGAACAATCAAAAATTATAGATACGTTGGAGACGTATCAGCATCCCCAAGCTTAATTCCTGCTCGTCCTCGAGTAGGTAAATGATAAAAATAGAATTTTTTATGTGGAATGCTACCTAACATATTTATCCATGTAATTCTCTTTATTGTGGCAAGAATATTCATATCCATAAGATTCAATACAAACGTTTAATATTGACATAAAAATAATAATACTTCAAGCATACTAACAAAGCAATTATGTCTTCTCAAAATAACATGGCCAAAGAAAGCTATCCCTACAAAATCATATAGTCTGGCTATGCTCCATCTTCACCACACAAAATATTTAAATCATGCACAACCCCGATGAAAAGCCAAGCAATTATTTCATACTTTTGATGTTCTCAAACTTTTTCAATCTTCACGCAATACATGAGCGTGAGCCATGGACATAGCACTATATGTGGAATAGAATGGTGGTTGTGGAGAAGACAAAAGGGAGAAGATAGTCTCACGCCAACTAGGCGTATCAACAGGCTATGGAGATGCCCATCAATAGATATCAATGTGAGTGAGTAGGGATTGCCATGCAACGGATGCACTAGAGCTATAAATGTATGAAAGCTTAACAAAAGAAACTAGTGGGTGTGCATCCAACTCGCTTGCTCACGAAGACCTAGGGCATTTTCAGGAAGCCCATCATTGGAATATACAAGCCAAGTTATATAATGAAAGATTCCCACTAGTATATGAAAGTGACAACATAGGAGACTCTCTATCATGAAGATCATGGTGCTACTTTGAAGCACAAGTGTGGTAAAAGGATAGTAGCATTGCCCCTTCTCTATTTTTCTCTCATTTTTTGGGCCTTCTCTTTTTTATGGCCTCTTTTTTTATTTGGGCTTCTTTGGCCTCTTTTTTTGTCCGGAGTATCATCCCGACTTGTGGGGGAATCATAGTCTCCATCATCATTTCCTCACTGGGACAATGCTCTAATAATGATGATCATCACACTTTTATTTACATACAACTCAAGAATTACAAATCGATACTTAGAACAAGATATGACTCCATATGAATGCCTCCGGTGGTGTACCGGGATGTGCAATGACTCATGAGTGACATGTATGGAAGAATTATGAAAGGTGGATTTGCGACAAATACGATGTCAACTACATGATCATGCATAGAAATATGACAATGATGGAGCGTGTCATAATAAACAGAATGGTGGACAGTTGCATGGCAATATATCTCGGAATGGCTATGGAAATGCCATGATAGGTAGGTATGGTGGCTGTTTTGAGGAAGGTAAATGGTGGGTTTATGGTACCGACGAAAGTTGTGCGGTACTAGAGAGGCTAGCAATGGTGGAAGGGTGAGAGTGCGTATAATCCATGGACTCAACATTATTCATAAAGAACTCACATAATTATTACAAAAATCTATTAGTTATCGAAACAAAGTACTACACGCATGCTCCTAGGGGGGAAGATTTGTAGCAAAATACCATCGCTCGTCCCCGACCGCCACTCATAAGGAAGGCAATCAATAAATAAATCATGCTCTGACTTCGTCACATAACGGTTCACCATACATGCATGCTACGGGAATCACAAACTTCAACACAAGTATTTATCAAATTCACAACTACTCAAATAGCATGACTCTAATATCACCATCTCCATATCTCAAAACAATTATCAAGTATCAAACTTCTCATAGTATTCAATGCACTTTATATGATAGTTTTTATTATATCCCTCTTGGATGCCCATCATATTAGGACTAGATTCATAACCAAAGCAAATTACCATGCTCTTCTAAAGACTCTCAAAATAATATAAGTGAAGCACGAGAGTTCAACTATTTCTTCAAAATAAAACCACCGCCGTGCTCTAAAAGGATATAAGTGAAGCGCTAGAGCAAATGATAAACTACTCCAAAAGATATAAGTGAAGATCAATGAGTAGTTGAATAATTATGCAACTATATGAAGACTCTCTAACATTTAAGAATTTCAGATCTTGGTATTTTATTCAAACAGCAAGCAAAACAAAAGAAAATAAAATGACGCTCCAAGCAAAACACATATCATGTGGTGAATAAAAATATAGCTCCACGTAAAGTTATCGATCAACGAAGACGAAAGAGGGGATGCCTTCCGGGGCATCCCCAAGCTTAGGCTCTTGATTGTCCTTTAATATTACCTTGGGGTGCCTTGGTCATCCCCAAGCTTAGGCTCTTGCCACTCCTTATTCCATAGTCCATCGAATCTTTACCCAAAACATGAAAACTTCACAACACAAAACTTAATAGAAAACTCGTAAGCTCCGTTAGTATAAGAAAATAAATCACCACTTAGGTACTGGTGTGAACTCATTCTAAATTCATATTGTTGTAATATCTACTGTATTCCGACTTATCTATGGTTCATACCCTCCGATACTACTCACAGATTCATCAAAATAAGCAAACAACACATCGAAAACAGAATCTGTCAAAAACAGAACAGTCTGTAGTAATCTGGATCAAATGTATACTTATGGAACTCATAAAATTATAAAATAAATTTCTGAACGTGAGTAATTTATCTATTAATCATCTGAAAAAATAATTAACTAAATATCACTCTCCAATAAAAAATGGCAGCAATTCTCGTGAGCGCTAAAGTTTCTGTTTTTTACAGGATGATCGCAAAGACTTTCCCCAAGTCTTTCCGAAGGTTCTACTTGGCACAAACACTAATTAAGACATAAAAACACATCTAAACAGAGGCTAGATGAATTATTTATTACTAAACAGGAACAAAAATCAAGTAACAAAAATAAAGTTGGGTTGCCTCCAACAAGCGCTAACGTTTAACGCCCCTAGCTAGGCATGATGATTTCAATGATGCTCAGATAAAAGATGTAATAAAAAGGGAGCATCATGAAGAATATGAATAGCACATTTAAGTCTAACCCTCTTCCTATGCATAGGGATTTTGTGAGCAAACAACTTATGGGAACAATAATCAACTAGCATAGGAGGGAAAAACAAGCATAACTTTAAAACTTTAAGCACATAGAGAGGAAACTTGATATTATTGCAATTCCTACAAACATATGTTCCTCTCTCATAATAATTTTCAGTAGAATCATGAATGAATTCAACAATATAACCATCACATAGAGCATTCTTTTCATGACCTATAAGAATAGAAATTTTAATACTCTCTTCATAAGCAAAGTTCTTCTCAATCGGAATAATGGGAGTATCATAAGAGACTCGAATACTATAAATTGTTTCCACATTAAAAGAGTAATGTTCAGAAAAAGGGTAATCATAATCATTACAAGTTTTATAAATATAATCATCACTACTTTTTATAGCATATGTATTATCACAATAATTATCATAAGTAGCAACTTTGTTCTCATCATAATCGATTGAAACCTCTTCCAAGATAGTGGAATCATCACTAAATAAAGTCATGACCTCTCCCAATCCACTTTCATAATTATCATAATAAGATTCAACATCCTCCAAAATAGTGGGATCATTACTTCCTAAAGTTGAAACTCTTCCAAACCCACTTTCATCAATATAATCATCATAAGTAGGAGGCATGCTATCATCATAATAAATTTGCATATCAAAACTTGGGAGACTACAAATTTCATATTCATTAAACATAGCTTCCCCAAGCTTGGGACTAACATTAATTGCAGAAAAAATATACTCAAAAACATCATCTTCATCAAGCATAGCATCCCCAAGCTTGGGCCTTTTCATATCAGATGCATAATCACTTTCATCATTAATAGTATGGATAGCACCAATAGTATAGCAATTATCATATTCTTCCAAGCAAGTGCCAAAAAGATTTTCAAGATCATAAGAAGTATCATTATCTTCCCAATCATAATCATCACAACAAGCAATAGGCATAACGAGATCATCATCCAGTGCATCATCTTCCACAGTTATATTTTCATGAGGCACAACAGTAATAGGAGCAGCATTATTTGGGAGAGATATCTTTTTACCTCTCTTCCTTTTTCTTTTCTTCTTATTCACCACATCATGTGTGGTTTCAATCCTCTTTTTGGACCTCCTTATTAATGAGATTGGTTGAATAGAAGGCCCCTCCTCGTTACCTGATTCATCATAAGAAATAATAGGAGGATATTGGGAAGTCTCTTCCCTTTCATTAGTATTCTCTTCATATTCTATTTGTTTTCTTTTCTTTATGTAATTGGCAATATAAGGGTTTTCAATGCAATTCACTGCACAACACATATAAATTTCCTCCAGATCAAAATCAAGAAATTTATCGAGATTAAATTTTGGAATACCATCTGTTATATGTTTCATTTCTTCATAACCCAAAAGAATACTAAGCTCTTTATGATGCTCAAGCGTAATCAAGTTATCACAATTTTTGGACACAACTTGATCATGAAACAAATAGCATTGGAGCTTTAAATGACCATGTTCATTGCAAAGTTCACAAGGCTGGCGATAAATATTGAATCTTTCAGGACAGACACCTAGACTTTCTTGATAAAATTTAGTTTCTAAATGCTTATGCCTCTTGCAATATTTATCTTCCCTATTTGGTGTGTACTTGCAAACCCAATGCACTCCACAAAAATTGACATGTTTATAGGAGACATTTTCATCATAACTAGTGCAATCATCATTAGTACTATGGATATTCAAGGAGTTCATACTAACAACATTGCAATCATGCTCATCATTTAAGATTCAGTGCCAAATTTTTTAATGCATTCTTCTTCTAACACTTTGGCACAATTTTCCTTTCCATCATACTCACGAAAGATATTAAAAAGATGAAGTGTATGAGGCAAACTTAATTCCATTTTTTGTAATTTTATTTTATAAACTAAACTAGTGGTAAAACAAGAAACTAAAAGACTCGATTGCAAGATCTAAAGATATACCTTCAAGCACTAACCTCCCCGGAAATGGCGCCAGAAAAGAGCTTGATGTCTACTACACAATCTTCTTCTTGTAGACGTTGTTGGGCCTCCAAGTGCAGAGGTTTGTAGGACAGTAGCAAATTTCCCTCAAGTGGTAAATTGTTTAGGTGCACTAGTTCAGCGAAGAGATGGTGATACAAGTGGTATATAGATGGTAGATAAATGTTTTTGTAATCTGAAAATATAAAAACGGTAAGGTAACTAATGATAAAAGTGAGACCAAAAGGTATTGCAATACGTTGAAACAAGGCCTAGGGTTCATGCTTTCACTAGTGCAAGTTCTCTCAACAATAATAACATAATTGGATCACATAACTATCCCTCAACATGCAACAAAGAGTCACTCCAAAGTCACTAATAGCGGAGAACAAACGAAGAGATTATGGTAGGGTACGAAACCACCTCAAAATTATTCTTTCCAATCAATCCGTTGGGCTATTCCTATAAGTGTCACAAACAGCCCTAGAGTTCGTACTATAATAACACCTTAAGACAAAAATCAACCAAAACCCTAATGTCACCTAGATACTCCAATGTCACCTCAAGTATTCGTGGGTATGATTATACGATATGCATCACACAATCTCAGATTCATCTATTCAACCAACACATAGAACTTCAAAGAGTGCCCCAAAGATTCTACCGGAGAGCCAAGACGAAAACGTGTGCCAACCCCTATGCATAGGTTCATGGGCGGAACCCGCAAGTTGATCACCAAAACATACATCAAGTGAATCAATAGAATAACCCATTTTCACCACGGTTATCCCATGCAAGACATACATCAAGTGTTCTCAAATCCTTAAAGACTCAATCCAATAAGATAACTTCAAAGGGAAAACTCAATTCATTACAAGAGAGTAGAGGGGGAGAAACATCATAAGATCCAACTATAATAGCAAAGCTCGCAATACATCAAGATCGTACCACCTCAAGAACACGAGAGAGAGAGAGAGAGAGATCAAACACATAGCTACTGGTACATACCCTCAGCCCCGAGGGAGAACTAATCCCTCCTTGTCATGGAGAGCATCAGGATGAGATGGCCACCGGAGAGGGATTGCCCCTCCGGCATGGTGCCAGAGCGGGTTTAGATTGGCTTTCGGTGGCTACGGAGGCTTCTAGCGGCGGAACTCCCGATCTATTCTGCTCCTTGAAGTTTTTAGGGTATATGTGTATACATAGGAGGAAGAAGTACGTCGGTGGACCTTCGGGCTGTCCATAAGGCTTCTAGCGGCGGAACTCCCAATCTATTGTGCTCCTTGAAGTTTTTAGGGTATATGGGTATACATAGGAGGAAGAAGTACGTCGGTGGACCTTCGGGCTGTCCACAAGGCAGGGGGCGCGCCCAGGGGGGTGGGCATGCCCCCACCCTCGTGGGCTGCCCGGGACTCTCCTGGTGCAACTTCGATACTCCGTGGGCTTCTTCTGGTCCAAAAATAAGTTCCGTGAAGTTTCAGGTCAATTGGACTCCGTTTGATTTTCCTTTTCTGGGATACTCTAAAACAAGGAAAAAACAGAAACTGGCACTGGGCTCTGGGTTAATAGGTTAGTCCCAAGAATAATATAAAATTGTATAATAAAACCCATAAACATCCAAAACAGATAATATAATAGCATGGAAAAATCGAAAATTATAGATACGTTGGAGACGTATCAGTCCCATAGGCCTCCTCTGGTGCATTTCCTTTGCCTTCCAGGTGTCTTCTGGGCAGAAAAAAATCTCGATAAAGTTTCATGGCATTTGGAGTCAGTTTGGTATTGATTTTATGTGAAGTAAAAAACAAGCAAAAATAAGCAACTGGCATTGGGCACTATGTCAATAGGTTAGTCCCAAAAAATGATATAAAGTTGCTAGTAAACGAGTATAAAACATCCAAGATATATACTTTAATAGCATGGAACAATAAAAAATTATGGATACGGTTGAGACATATCAGCATCCCCAAGCTTTATTCATGCTCATCCTCGAGTAGGTAAATGATAAAAAATAGAACTTTTGATGTGGAATGCTACCCATCATATTCATCACATATTCTTTCTTTTGTAGCATGGACATTTTAACTTTAGATGATTCAGAGCAATAATCAATTATTTGACATGAAGACATCAATACTCAGGCATATCAACAAGCAACCATCTCTTTCAAAATATCAACACTAAATAAAGTTACCCTAGCCCATTATGCTCAATCATTGATCCATTCATGAAACATAGTCAAATATTAGCTACATCCAATGCACAAGTATGATAATAGTGTTCCCTAGTTGGTGCTTTGTAAGAGAGGATGGAGACGCAAATAAAAATAAAAATTGCATAATGTAAATAGATAGGCCCTTCGCAGAGGGAAGCAGAGATTTTAGAGGTGCGAGAGCTCAAAGCTTAAATTGAGATATAAAAATTGTTTTGAGAGGCATGTTTTTCCTGTCAACAAAAACTATCGAGAATTCCCAATACTTTCCATGCTCAATAAATCATAGGCAGTTCCCAAACATAAACTAAAGTCTATTCCCTTTTTCCACTATTCTTTCACAGTCCATGGCTAACCGTATCCACGGGTGCCTTCCATACCAACACTTTCCAAGGAATTTATTATTTGACAAAATAAAGTAAATTTCTTTTTTATTTTGGGACTAGGCGTCCCTATTACCGGCCACACTCTCGTGCAATGACAAGTGAATAAACAGTCATCATGAGAATAAAATATCTAGCATGGAAAAATATTGGCCACCCCCTGCCGCTTCATGAGCGGTACGGGCACACAAATACGAAACTCATTTTAAAAATTAGAGTTGGCACATAAAAATTTACTTTGAACGGCACGGAAATACAACATATAGGAAGGTATGGTGGACTCATTTTGCCACAACTTGGTTTAGGATTTTGGATGCACAAGTAGTATTCCCTCTTAGTACAAGGGAAGGATAGTAAATAGATTGAGAAGCAACCAACCAAGAAACTAAAATGACCATAAACAAGCATTAAGCATAAATAACAACGAATAATGCACCACAAGTAGGATGCAACTTCATTGCATAACTATTGACTTTCGTGCTTGCATAGGGAATCACAAACCTTAACACCAATATTCTTACTAAAGCATAATTACACACAAACATGACTCATATATTTCTATCATCATTTCTCAAAACTATTACAAAGAATCAAGTTTATTTTGTCCAATGATCTTCATGAAAGTTTTTATTAGATCCCTCTTGAATATTGATAATTACTCACAAGCCTTAACACGAATATTCTTACTAAAGCATAATTATTACTCACGAACATGACTCATATATTTCTATCTCCATATCACAAAACTATTGAAAGGAATCAAGTATTCATATCGAATGATCTTCATGATAGTTTTCATTATCCCTCTTGAATACCTATCACTTTGGGACTAATTTCATATATTACCATTGCTACTTTTCAAGCTCTCAAATAAATTTATGTGAAGAACAGGAGCTCAAATATTTTTTCAAAATTTTCATCTCTCAAAATAATATAAGTGAAGCATGAGAGGATATTTCCTAAAATTCTACTAACTCTCAAAATAATCTAAGTGAAGCATGAGAGCATATTTCTTCAAAATTAAAGCACCACCGTGCTCAAAAAGATATAAGTGAAGCACTAGAGCAATTCCATAGCTCAAAAAAATTTAAGTGAAGCTCATAGAGCAATTCTAACAAATCATAGAATCATTATGGCCCTCTCGAATAGGTGTGTCTAGCAAAGAGGATTGTGACAAACTAAAAAGCAAAATAAGCGAAGACTCATATAATACAAGACACTACAAGCAAAAGTCATGATATGTGACGAAAAAAATATAGCTCCGGGTAAAATTACCGATGGTCGTTACAAGAAAAAGGGGATGCCTTCCAGGGCATACCCAAGCTCAGTTGCTTGATTCTCCTTGAATATTACCTTGGGGTGCCGTGGGCTTCCCCAAGCTTAGGCTCTTTTCACTCCCTATCCCTTCATCCATCGTGATCTAACCCAAAACTTGAAAACTTCAATCACACAAAACTGAACAAAAACCTTCGTGAGATCCATTAGTATAATAAAGCAAATCACCACTCTAAGTATGTTAGTTTACAAAAGTAGGGGCCTTTCTATACCCCTTTACTTGTGCACGGGCTATCGTAGCCACACACGCGGCCTTGCTTGATGGAGCATAGGAAGCAAAGGTACAAGGCTGCCAAGGCAACGCTCGAACCAGAAGCATGAAGAGCGAAGGGACCAGGTGAGCTTTCCCCAGCTAGACCCTTACCGGGGGCAGCCTACGTGGACCCGGCAAGAGCCTTGCCGGGGAAACTTGCCCAACACCAGCAAGACTGTCACCCTTGAGACTGAGAGTTATGATGCCATCGACAACATCAAGACCAAGGCTCCGGACCTCCTGCACGGTGGCATGCTGATCTTTGTGAAAACCAAAGGCCTGCAAGCCTAGATGAGAACCAGAAGACAAAGACCCCCCGGCAAGATCTTGCCGGAGACAAGCGAAGACCCCCAGTAAGACCCTTGCCGGGGACACCCACGGGATCCCGGCAAGGCCCTTGTCGGGGGCATCTGCGGGGCCAAGGCCAGGCCCACACTTGCCAGAGTTTCGCTTCCCCACGCCCATTCTGACGTAGTGGCCAGCCTGCCAACTAGGCGAGCGCCTGTGTGGCAGCATGCAGCTTCTAGGCCAACTAGCCAAGCACCTGCGTGGTGGCGTGCAGATCTTCGTGAAGACCCTACCACCGCACCAGCTCAGTGGCCAGTCAGCATGGCGTTGCATGCCTCATTAGCTTGGACGGCGTCAGAGCAAGGCGAGGTGGCGATGGACGGGACGAGCTTTTTTGCCATCCCCGATAAAGCAAGAGGGCACGTCGGTAGTGCATTAAATGCGTTTGTCCTACGGTGCCAGGCGATAGACTTGTACACTGTACATACTTTCCACCTCTTGTGTGCCACTGTGGCAACCCCTTTGGCATAAAAAGGAGGCCTGAGGCATGCTGAGGAAGAATTCGGACTTTTTGGACTAGGCATGCACCGCAGCTAGTTCAAGAGCTCAAGAACACTAAATACACACAAAGCAAGACTAGGGTTTTACGCATCATTTGCGGCCCGAACCTGGGTAAAAATCCCCCCGCGTTGATCTTCTAGACCCGCTCTTTGCGCAGCACCACGCCCCGCCAACCGTAAAAGGGACTCACCGAGGGATCCCATAGGTGTCGTTCCCGAGCTTTCCCCGACATCTTTAGCGCGCCAGGTAGGGGCGATGAGGCTGTTAAAATCTGGTTCTGAAGTCAACTCATCGACTCCTTCATCGCGATGGCTCGAGAGATGAAGGCGACGTCGATCAGCCACGCTCTGGTGCCATCATCCAGGCTAGTGGTGTCGTCTGCAGCCGCAACAACCATCCGCGTGGCGACGAAAAGCTAAGTCACACAAAACCTTGAGCAATTTCTTTTTTACATCAGGTTATCTTCCTCAAAAGATCTTGCTCCTTCTATGGAAAACCTGCACGCAAGGGAACCCTTCCGCTATTGGCAATGCCCTTGTTCTGTTTCGAGTCCGCTCAATAGTTCAAGCAGCTGCGCTGAGAATGGCAAGGTGGCTTGTCCGGCAGCAAGCGCCCCCCAGCAGGTTGCTAAGGATCCGTTCCTCAAAGCGCCACAACATGGGTTTACGCGCCGGCAAACCTATCCCACTAGGCGTAGGGTGTGTACATACAAGGAAAGATCGAACATGAAGATAGAATGCTTCATTTCAAAGTACTGCAAAGTTATATTACATCAGTGATTGTTGTGGTTCTAACTTAAGATAAATTGTCTTGGGCATGAACTGGCAGCGGCAAGGAGAAACGGGGTGGGTAGTCCCGGCGCTGGCCCTCCACCCTCTTTACTCCGTTGACGCAACTGGTGATGGGCTTGATACGCTCTTCGAGCGTCACGAGGTCCGTGCCCTCAGGAAAGCTCTCAAGCACATTGGTGAACTCGACGTTGGGGTTCCAGAACGCCACCTTGGTTAGGGACCCCGGCAAAGCCTCCGGGACTCATTGGCCAGATAGGTCGCTCGATTGGAGTGGAGCTGCTCTAGGGCGTCGAGGACACGCTCGAAGAACAAGGTCAGCCTGGAATTGGGGCTTGTGTTCGCCTCCTGGGAGAACCTAATGTCCGGCATGCCCATGACGGCTAGCTGCGTGCTAAGCTTCTCTGCATCTTCGATGAGAAGGCTGATCGAGAGATTCACGCAGACCACATAGTCCTGATGAGCAGCAGCGTCATCACTCCGCAGCCGCTTTTGTTCAGGGTCTCCTCCCAGGCCGTGACCTCTGAAAGCGTCCTCTCCAAGGCGCCCAGTTGCAGCTTCAGATCATCAATGGAGCTACTGGCCTCGGAGAGTAGCTTGATCTGGTCGGAGATGGTGACTTGCAAATCCGCCAGAGTGCGGTTGGCTGTGTCCCTCTCCTCTGTCATCTCTAAGACTTTCTTCTTTAGCTCCTCCTGCTCCAGCTCCAGCTTCTCCACCTTGCCGACGTGGTCCAGGGCCAGAGCATTGAGTGTGCCCTTGTGCCTCTGCTCCAGCTCCTGGGTCCGTTGCGTGATGATCTTCCCGATCTCCTCGTCCTTGCCACGGAGCGTGGCGGCAAGCGCCTGCTCACGCGCAATGAGGTCTTCCTCCTTGGTGTCCAACAGAGCTTGCTACTGCTGCCGGGCAGCTGCTTACTTGGCAGCATGTTCCTTCGCCGCCTCTTGGGCCTTCTTGATGTCAGCATGCTTCACGATGAGCTCTCGCTTGCACTCATCCAGCTCACTCTGGGCAGTCCTCAGTTCCACCCGGGCCTCGCCAAACCAGACCTGCATCTGAGCGACGCTCTCCTCAACATACGCCTCTGCCCTGTCCACCGCCGCCATCCTGGATTTCACTCTATCTTGGCAGGCACGGTGGAGCACCTGGAGCTTCTGGAAGTTGGCGCTCATGGCTCGGAGAAGCTGCTCCTCTTGGGAACCGCCACCGCCAGCGCTCGGTTCGTCAACAACCTGGAGCCTGACGGTGGCGAGCGCCTCATCGTCAAACACCTCCCCTTCATTTGGCGCTCTGGCGCTCGCCGTCCCTGGCAGGCGGATGAACAGATCGTCACCCACCTTCAAGTACTTGCCCGAGGCGGGGGCTGTAGGGGAGGAAGGTTGGTCGTCGGCCATCCCCTCCCCGCCAGGCTCCTTGGTGGCGCCCTTGCCAGCCTCCCCGACAGCAGCCTTGCCGGCCTCCCTGACAGGCCCCTTGACGGCCTCCTCGGCAGCAGACTTGGCAGCTTCGTCAGCCACGATCCTGGTGGCCTCAGCTTTGGCATCCCTAGATGACGGCATTGATGTCCACCTGGTTTGTCGAAGGAGGGTCTGGAAACCAGAAAGGAGAATGAAGTAGGGCCAAAATCAAAGTTTAGAATGAAGAAACAAGAGAGGACATTGCATGGCAGAGATAGCAAGGGACGGGAGGCAGGCCGCTTACCTGTGCCGCCGGGACGGAGCCACCGGTTCCCATGCTAGCCTCCTCCTCCTCCATGTGCGTGAGCTCAGTGGAAGGTGCCCTAGCTGGTGACGCCCCTCTAGATGGCGTGGTTGACGGGGACGGCATGTCGGGGTGGCCCTCAGTGGCTCCTCCTGTTGCCGCTCTCCTCCTCCAAACCCGGCAAGGTCAGCACCAAGGATTCATGCCCCAACGCCTGCCGGTGGGGAGTGAATGATGAACTCACGTTGTGGGCTGAAGCGGGGGCTGCGTCGAGGGTTGTTGTCCAGGCTGATCACCACCAACACCAGCATGCGCGGAGTGCTCGCCGGGGGCTTGTCGCCCGTCGAAGCCCTGGCCCTCTTCGCCGCCCTCTGGGCCAGCGTCTCAGTGCCGCTGCAAAGATAAGATCAAGTCAGGGAAGATGGCACAGGCTGAGGGTTAGAACTGATGAAGGGTGAGATGCTTACTCGTCCTCCTCTGATCGCCTCCTCTTCCTCTTCGGGCTGAAGGACCCAAGGTCGAAGTCGGCCTCCGGGGCGGCGTCCGCGGGGGGAGGGGAAGGCGAAGGCATCATGCACCGCTTGGATGAGGAAGAAGCGGTGGACGCGGCCTTCTTTGCTGCCGTAGCCCTCGTCTCACGCACGGGTTGGACCTGGGCTGTTGCCGTTGCGTGGTCCTGTCGGGCCAGACCGGCTCGCCGGAGCTAGCCTGCCATAGGACACGTTTTCTCCTAGACGCCGGGGGTCATCCGCCTCGGTCTCCTCTTCAGCCGACTCCTCAACCACGTCTTCAACAAGGGGGACCCCAGCGCTACACCGCTGGACCCCCCCAACAGCTCCCGTCCACTCGGCAAACTTTATCTCCACTGCGGCCACGTCGGCCTCGTCCTCCACGGTGCCGAGGCTGTCGTCCTCCTCGGAAAGCGCTACCTCCTCCGCCCGGGCGGTGATGTACACTAGCTCCTCCTCGGTGGTGTCGCGGATGAGCTGCGGCTCGTCGTGAATGTACATCTCCGACAAGTTGTCGAAGAATTCCTACCCAGCTCTCCTTCTAGCTCGGCCCAAGTTGGATCGAGGCCATGCGCGTTGAAGACCGGCGGCATCATGGCAACAATGGTGGTCTAGCAAGAATTGTTGCTAAGCGGGACCACCTTCGCCGGCAACCCGAGCAGAGACTTGCCGGCCTCTCAGCCCTGTCGAACTCCTCAACCTTGAGCTGAAAAGCCTCTGGCAGAGGTGGGCGTGTTGCAGCACTGTGAAGTTGTGATTCAGACTGGAGCGGAGCCTCATGATGTCAGCCGCGTTCCTAGAGTCCCAGGCCGGCCTCCCCTTATTGTGCAGCGGGGCAATCCGACGACAGATGAAATCAGACCCGATCATCTCGAGAGTGAGCCCGGTCGAGGTGAGGTGATGAATCCTGGTGATGGCAACCGTGAGCTTCTTGTTGTTGGTGTTGACATTGCACTAGTCCTTTCTGTGGACCGGCGGCTCCCGACGGACCCGACAAAACTCCTGTGGATCTGCCTCCATGATCCAGCACCACCGGCTCTGCCACTCTTCCCACCTCTCTTTCTGGGCGCCCTCCGGGTATGTGACCCTACTTTGGGTCCTCGGGATCCAGGTGATGCAGCCAGAGATGGCACCCCTTGGCTGGATGCGAGGGGTGAAGTTGTGGCAGAAGACCGCCCTGCTGGGATGTACTCCGGCAAAGCCCTCGCAAAGGTGGGCAAAGAAGGCCATGCACGCCACGGCGTTCGGCGTAAAATCCAGAAGATGGAAGGCGTAAGTGTGCATGATGTCGTTGAAGAAATCAGAGAAAGGGGGGCAGAGCCCGCAGGAGAAGTAATTGACAGAGAAGGGGTACCAATTTGGGCCGGCCTTGGCAAAGGAGGCAGGGATGATACGCGTGGCGGGGTGCCCCGATGTCTCCGTCCCCCATAGGGGCCTGAACTTCTCCTTGAGGGTGAGCGCGTCGACCGTCAAGGTGAAGAGGGTGCATTCCATCCGCATCTCCACCAACTCGCTCTCCGGCGCCTCTTTCTCCCCGGCGTCCTTGGCCACTCCCTTTCCATTGCCTGTCTTAGGAGCCATAGCGACTGAGAAGAGGTAACGGATCGAGAGCAATGGGGGCGCGGCGGCGGCGGTGGCGAGCAGAGGCGAAAGCTTTGGTTCACGCTTGGAGAAGAAGAGGGGAACAACGGTTCCAAGATTGGAAAGGGCGTGGATGGTAAATGAGTAGCGCCCCTGCGGTTTCCTCTTTTTATGGGAAAGATGCGGGCCGTCTCTTTACTATTCACCGTGAGGTGATGCAAGCGTGCTGCGACCGTTCCATGCACGACCCCCATGTCGCGCACTCAATGCGGGTCGTGGAGAAGCACAACTGGCGAAGGAGTTACCGCAGTTAAACTCTACCACGCGTGCCCGCGCACTGTTCTGGGCCTGGCCCAACAACGCTCTGCGCTTATGTGTGGCCCAGGCCCGAGGGCTCCTGTCAGTGTACAAAAGTAGGGGCCTTTCTGTACCCCTTTACTTGTGCATGGGCAGTCGTAGCCACACCCGCGACCATGCTTGGCAGAGCAGAGGAAGCAAAGGTACAAGGCTGCCAAGGCAGCGCTTGAACCAGAAGCATGAAGAGCGAAGGGACAAGGTGAGCTTTCCCCGGCTTGCCGGGGGCGGCCTACGTGGCCCCAGCGAGAGCCTTGCCGGGGCAACTTGCCCAACACCAGCAAGACCGCCACCCTTGAGCCTGAGAGTTATGACGCCATTAACAACGTCAAGACCAAGGCTCGGGAGTGCCTGCATGGTGGCATGCTGATCTTTGTGAAAACCAAAGGCCTACAAGCCTAGATGAGAACCAGAAGACGAAGACCCTCGGCAAGATCTTGCCGGGGACGACCGAAGGCCCCCGGCAAGACCCTTGCCGGGGATGCTCGCAAGCCGCCAGCAAAGCCCTTTCTGGGGGTGTTTGCGGGGCCCAGGCTAGGCCCACACTTGCCAGAGTTTCGCTACCCTGCGCCCATTTCGACGTGGCGGCCAGCCCGCCAACTAGGCGAGCGCATGTGTGGCAGCATGCAGCTTCTAGGCCAACTAGCCAAGCACCTGCGTGGTGGCATGCAGATCTTCGTGAAGACCGTGCCACCGCACCAGCACAGCAGCCAGCCAGCCAGCTTGGCGCTGCATGCCTCATCAGCTTGGACGCGCGTTAGAGCAAGGCGAGGTGGTGACGGACGAGACGAGCTTCTTTGCCGTCCCCGATAAAGCAAGAGGGCACATCGGCAGCGCAATAATGTGTTTGTCCTACGGTGCGAGGTGATAGACTTGTACACTGTACATACTTTCCACCTCCTGTGTGCCACTGTGGCAACCCCTTTCCCCAACAAAGTACTATTAAAACGTGTTCATATTTTATTATTGCATTATACCTACTGTATTCTAACTTTGCCATGGCTTATAACTATCAAGCCCAATATGCGACTCTATCCTAAAGAGACTCAAAGGTCCCACCAAGGATAGAACCACATATTGACACGCTTTTACAAGGTGGATATCATTACATCAGACCATTACAAAATAGATGGGGATACAAACAAAGCATACAAATGCCGCAAGAAAACATCAATACATCATACAAGAGTACAACATCCGACTATGGATGAAACACAAACAAGCAAACATCCACCCTGCTAGCCAAGGCTGCCGACCAGGAACCTAACCCAAGATCGACGAAGAAGAAGAACTCCAAAACAAGCAAACATCGCTGTCGTGTCATGATCATCGCATTACCTATACCTGCAACTGTTGGTGTAGTAATCTGTGAGCCACGAGGACTCAGCAATCCCATTACCATGGGTATCAAGACTAGCAAATCTTAATGGGTAGGAAAAGGTAAGTGATGAGGTTGCAGCAACGACTAAGCAATATATGGTGGCTAACTTACGAGTACAAGAGTAAGGTGAGAAACTACACAAGCGGTCGCAAACTAGTAATGATCAATAAGTGATCCTGAACTACTTACTTCAAACATAACCCAACTGTGTCCTCTCAAACTTCCCCGAAAAGAGACAATCACGGTTATGCACGCGGTTGGTGTATTTTAATTGAGTTTACTTCAAGTCCACTACAACTGGATATTAACAAATTCCCACCTGCCACATAACCGTGGGCAAGGCTCTCGAAAGTTTAAACCCTACAGGGTTGTCCCAACTTAGCCCATGACAAGCTCACGATCCACGGAGACAAACCTCCATCACGGGACCCTCCGATCAGACTCGGAATCCCTATTCACAAGACATTTCGATAATGGTAAAACTAGTCCAGCAAGACCTCCCGGCATGCTGACACCCTGATAGTAGCTACGCGTATCTCATCTCAGTCCACGACCGGATAAGCGAAGTGTACAGGATCCAAATACCCCAAGTTGCCTAGAGGCAATCCCGCACAATGCTCTAGTTTGGGACCAACACCATCAGCACTGGCCCCCTGCTATGTAGAAAAATCCTCGGGTTCATGACGCCCTATGCCAATTAATTATTAGGTTTAACTATTATTATGGCAAATGTTAAAACCAATGTTGGGCCTTGCTGGAAGAGTTTTATTCAAAGCGAACTGTCAAGAGGAGCACATAAACCCTCACCATGTTAGGGGCGCAAAATCAAGGAACATAACACCGGTATGATGGGAACTAGGGCGGCAAGAGCGGAAAAAAACACCAGGCATAAGGTCGAGCCTTCCACCCTTTACCAAGTATATATGTGCATTAATTAAATAAGAGTATTGTGATATCCCATGATATCCATGTCCCAACATGGAACAACCTGCAAATGCACCTCCAACTAGCAACGCTATAAGAGGGGCTGAGCAAAGCGGTAACATAGCCAAACAACGGTTTGCTAGGAAGGGTGAAAAGGTTAGAGGCTATCATGGCAATTTGGGAGGCTTGATAAACAAGTGGTAGGTAGAGCAACATAGCGATAGCATCGAGACAACTAGCATAGCAAAGATAGTAGTAAAGGTGAAGGCCATCTTGCCTGAAATCTTGCTAGGAAGAAGAACGATTCCATGAAGAAGACGAAGCCACGTAGTCAAACAAAACCTCACAGTCGCAACGAAACAGGAACTATCGAGAATGAGCACAACCAGAAAGAAGGAAACAACATGGTAAACACACAACACATAAACAAGACATGATGTTCAACAAGGTATGATGCATGATAAGGCTACATGATGCGACTCATGGCAAGAGATGATGCATACAAGAACAACACATCGAAGCAAGTTTAAATGAAGCCGGAAACAACATATAACAATTCCGAAAACTCCCCATATGCAAATTTTGAAATTGGTTCAGATCTGAAAAAAACATTATGTTTAAGTTGTTAAACACCAAGTTAAAGTGCACCAAGATGATCTACATGGTTTTCTAGTCAAGTTACATATAAAGTTCGTTTAATTCGGAGCTACGGCCTAGAAGATATGAGCAAAACAAGTTACACATGGAATCAAAGTACACATAACAAAGAGCAAATAACATCAAGGCATCAAAACCATATGGCTTATGGACTAGTGGGAACCATCAAGACAAGTTTGAATGTTGTAACAGTTTTAGCAAGTGTAAAATAGCAACATCAGCATAGCATGTTTGCAAGCCTCGAACAGAGGTCATATGAAGTCCAAAATTATCAAACTTGGCATGTGGACAAATTACTCATAGCATACTTCAATTCATGTAATTGGAGCATCTCCAAAAGAGGCATAGATTGATCAATAACAAGCTCATAACATGGCATCATGAAGTTAACAGAAAACTGGAACATCACTTAGGCATGTTCATGGCAATGAAAACATATGCTACAGGACATATGTGAGGCATAAAATGGCTTGGCGTGATAGAGCATAACATGGAAATCAAAACATGTCAACTAGGCATCTACATATTATGCATGGAATAGATGGTAGCATAAAATTAACATGGCAACACAATGTAACAGTTACAGACTTAGCAAAAAACACTAGGTCTCAGAAATCAGCAACATCAAGTAGCACACTTTGCAAGCTTGTGCTAGTCACCACAAGTTGCATAAAAATAGAAGGATGGCACCACTTTAAAGATGGCATGAAGATGCTCCTAAAACATGTTGACATGATGCTCAAAAGATAAACACACAAAATGCTATGAAAAAGACAAATCAACAAGTTGTGACAATCTCAGTAGGTTAACATCATATAGCACTCTTGCAACAAAGATTTAAGGCATCAAGATTAACATTAACAAGCATGCAAACTATGCCATCATCTAGAGCACTCAGAGATGAACAATTTGACATATCATACACCCAAATTGGAGCAACATGCATGGAGTTAGAGCATGTCAAAGAGGCACACATAATAACATGAAACAGGGACTTAGACAAAAATCAACCTCGCGAAAGTCAACGGGGCGAGGAAGAGTGGGACGAGGAGATCCAGGACGGGGCGCCGCGTTAGGTTCGGGGGAGTGGTGGATCTCATCCCACTCCCCGGATCCGGCGCCGATGAGAGGTCCGACGAGCTCTCCTGCGAGGGAGACGACGCGGCGGCGGTGGAGGACGATGGGGACGGAGGAGGCCGAGGTGGGGCGGCGGCGGCGGAGAAGGAGGGGCGGCGCGCGGCACGGGAGGCGGCTAGGCAGTGACCGGCGATGAGCGGCACAACGCCCGCGGCGGACAGCGGCGGGAGCTGCGGCGCGACGGCGGGGATGGAGCGGAGGGCCCGGGGCGAGGCGGCGGGCGAGGAGCCGAGGGGGCGCACGGAGGCGGTAGCGGCAAGCGAAGGCGCGAGGCACGGGCGGCGGCCCGCGTGGGCCCGATCGCGGCCTGGGGCGGGCCGGCTGCGGGCCGGGCGAGCCGCGGCGGTGGTAGGTTCTATGGAGACGGTGGCGGGGTGACGTGGCAGCCGTGGATTGGGCATGGGGCAGTGGCGAACATGTCTGGCGCGGGGGTGGACGTGTCCGGCGGCGCGAGGAGGAGAAAAGCTAGGGTTTCGCCCAAAAATGAAGGGGGTGACTAATTTATCGGTAGAGGGAGCTAGGAGAGTCCAAATGAGGTGCGGTTTTCACCCACACGATCGTGGTCCAACGATGGAGAGAATGGAGGGGGTTTATACGGGCTAGTGGGCTGTTATGAAGGGGTGCTGGGCTGCAAAGAGAAATGGGTTTCGGTTAACGCGGTTAACCGTTGGGGCATCAAACGACCTCCAAATGCAACGAAATTTGACAGACGGTCTACCGGTGATATACCAAGGCCACTCGACAAATCTTGACCCATTCCGAGGACGTTTTCCTCCCGCTCATGAAACAAGAACTAGAATGTGCAACGGGTGCATGTGAGAGTGTCGGATGTTGAAACGAACAACGGAGAAGATGACCGAATGCAAGTTTTGAAAACATGAGGATGCAATGCACATGATGACATGGAAAAATGCAACACGCAAGCAAATGACATGGGAATGACAGTCAATAACTAGAAGACACCTGGCGCATCGGACTCGGGGCATTACAATAACCCCCCATACAATCCACAGATTCATCAAAATAAGCACACAATGCAATGAAAACAGAATCTGTAAAAACAGAATAGTCTGTAGTAATCTGGACTTTGACCATACTTCTGTAACTCTAAAAATTCTGAAACAATAGAACAACGTAGGAAATTTTATATCAATCTTGTGTAAGAAAAATTAGAATTTTTCGTCGCTTTTGTGATTTTTAAAAATTCAGCTACTCGATGGAAAAGTTTATGTTTTCCAACAAGATCAAATCAACTATCATCCAAACCACCCTAAAGGCATCACTTCGCACAAACACTAATTAAAACACAAAATACACAATCATAACAGAAGTGTAATTTCATATTTATTGAAGGACAGAAAGAAAATCAAAATTTTCAAATATAACTATTGGGTTGCCTCCCAACAAGCGCTACCGTTTTACGCCCCTAGCTAGGCATAATGCATAGATTCAAGTATTGTCTTCTTTAGATTTTGATCCATAGGATTGCCTCATGATTGATTCATATGGTGTCTTAATTCTAGTCCTAGGGAAGTGATCCATACCCTTTCTTAATGGAAACTGAAATTTTATATTCCCCTCTTTCATAACAAACATGGTACCTATAGTTCGTAAAAAGGTCTACCAAGTATGATGGGACAAGACGGATTGCAATCAATATTAAGAACAATAAAGTCTATGGGAACATAATTCCTATGTGCAAGAATAAGAACATCATTAATTCTTCCCAAAGGCTTTTTAATAGTAGAATCCGCCAAGTGCAAATTAAGAGAACATTCTTCAATATTGGTAAAACCAAGCACATCACATAGACATTTCGGAATTGTCGAAACACTAGCACCCAAATCACATAAAGCATTACACTCATAATTATTTATCTTGACTTCAATTGTGGTTTCCCATTCATCATATAATTTTCTAGGAATTGAAATCTCTAATTCTAACTTTTCTTCCAAAGCTTTCATCATTGCTTCTACAATGTGTTTAGTAAAAGCTTCATTTTGTTCTTAAGCATTGGGTGAATTTATCATGGATTGTAACAAAGAAATACATTCAACCAAATATAAACTATCATAATTTAAGTCTTTGTAATCCAAAAGAGTGGGCACGTCACTAGTTAAATTTTTACCTCTCCAAACCCACTTTTATCAATTTTTTCAAAAAGATTTTCACCCTCCGAATTATGAGGACGACTTCTAGCTAAAGTTGACTCTTCTTCAGTCTTCTTATCATCAATTTTAATATTACTAAACAAGGAATCAATAGAATAAACACTAGTCATCTTAACATCTTCATCATTACTATCAAACTAATCGGGCAAAAATGCTCTTTCTAAAAATTCTCTTTTAGTTGTAAGCATAGCGGTTCCTTTCTTACTTTCATCCCTAGAAACATATAAAGCTTAAATTGATTAATTTATATAAACTTTGGGTCGACAAATTTTAATCTTGAGATTTCCACATCATGTGTAATTCTATCAATGTTCTTACACATATCATCAAGTTTACTCAATTTTTCTTCAATCATAGTGTTGAAAACTTTTTGAGCATTGGTAATTTCTTTAATATTGCTTTCAACATCAGAGGGCATCCTATTATTTTTATTAGAACAATTACCATCGGAATTGCCATAATTATTAGAGGAATTTCCAGGAGAAGTCCTAGGATTAAAATTACCTCTATAAGCATTGTCATTAAAATTGTTTCGCGAGACAAAATCCACATCTACAGGATCACTATTTTTCTCAATCAAAGTAGACAAATGCACATCACTTAGATTAATAGGAGCATTGTTTCTAGCAACTAATTTCATAATGTATCAACTTTTTCACTCAAAGTACTCATTTCTTCAACAGAATTAATTTTTTACTAGTGGGTGCTCTTTGGGTATGCCATTGTGAATAATTAGCCATAATATTATCAAGCCATTTAGTGGCTTCAACCAAAGTAATTTCCATAAAAGTACCACCCACGGTAGAAACTAGAAGATATCTAGAAACAAAATTCAACCCCGCATAAAAAATGTGTATGATCGTCCACAAATTTAAACCATGAGTAGGGCAATTTCTTATCATCAACTTCATCCTTTCCCAAGATTGGGTGATACGTTCATGCTCAAGTTGCTTAAAATTCATGATTTGATTTCTAAGGGAAATAATTTTCATGGGACGAAAGTACTTAAAGATAAAAGCATTGTTCCACTTGTCCCGTGAATCGATACTATTACAAGGCAAAGATGAAAACCAAATTTTTGCACGATCCCGCAAAAAGAAAGGAAATAATTTTGGTTTCAGAATATCATTGTCCACATCTTTTTTATTTTGCATATCATACAATTCTATGAAAGTGTTTAGATGGGGCGCGTCATCCACATTAGGATTACCAGAAAATTCTCTTTCATAACAAGATTCAACAAAGCGCCATTAATATCATCAGATTCCGCACTAGCGGCGGTAGGAGCAATTGGAGTACTAATAAAATCATTATTATAAGTATTGGAAAATTCACACTATTCTGTATTTTCTTGAGACATCATTACTATGCAAACAAGAACACAAGCAAACAAAAAGATCGAACGAGAAAAACACAAACGAATAATATTTTTGTATATTTGCAAAAACATTTTAGAAGTGGGGGAGATGAAAATGAGAGGCAAATGGCAAATAAAGTTATTGCAAGGAGATGAGAGTTTGTGCATAGGAACCTGATAGTTGTTGATGATGTCTCCCCGGCAACAACGCCAGAAATTGGCAAGTTGACCGGAGACTATCTTGACATGATCCTCCCTGGCAACGACGGCAGAAATTATTCCTGGTTGCTTGTATTTGCGTTGGTAATTCCCCGAAGAGGAGAGGATGACGCAGCACAGCAAAGGTAAGTATTTCCCGCCGTTATGTAACCAAGGTTATCAATCCAGTAGGAGAACCAAGCAACACTATGTAAGCAGCACATGCATGGAAAGCACAAAAACTTGCAACCCAACGCGTAAGAGGGGTTGTCAATCACTCCTTGGTATTGAGATAGATTAAATTGTATGAGATTCGATAAATAACTCTAACTAAAACACAAAATAAAATAAATAAATCAAAAGTGCGGCAATATTTTTTTGTTTTAATATCATAGGAAATAGACTCGGGGGTCATAGATTTCACTAGAGACTTCTCTCGGGAAAATAGCATACGGTGGGTAAACAGATTACTGTTGGGCAATTGATAGAAAAGCAAATAATTATGACGATATCCAAGGAGATGATCATGTATATAATCATCACATCCAAGATTTGTAGACCGACTCCTGCCTGCATCTACTACCATTACTCCACACATCGACCGCAATCCAGCATGCATGTAGTGTATTAAGTTCATTGAAAAATGGAGTAATGCAATAAGTACGATGACATGATGTAGACAAGATCTATTCATGTAGGAATAGAACCCATCTTGTTATCCTTAATAGCAACGATACATCTGTGTCATTTCTCTTTCTGTCACTGAGATTGAGAACCACAAGATCGAACCCATCACAAAGCACCTCTGCCCATTGCAAGAAAAATAGATAATTGGCCAAACCAAACCAAAGTTTCGAAGAAGAAATACGAGGCTATAAAGATCATGCATAAAACACTTCAGCAAAGACTCAAATAATATTCATGGATAGATCTGATCATAAACTCACAATTCGTCGGATCCCAACAAACACACCGCAAAAAGTCATTACGTCAAATAGATCTCCGAGAACATCGAGGAAAACATTGTATTGAAGATCAAAAAGAGAGAAGAAGCCATCTAGCTACTACCTACGGACCCGTAGGTCTGTGGTACATTACTCACGCATCATTGGAGGGGCAACAAGGATGATGAAGAACCCCACCATGATCATTGACCCCTCCGGCAGAGTGTCGGAAAAGGCCTCTAGATTGGATCTCGTGGTTGTGGAACTTGCGCCGGCTGGAAAGTGTTTCATCGACTCCCCTAGAGTTTTTGAGATTTTAGAGTATTTATAGCACTGAAGGTTGGTGGAGAAGCTTCCTGTGGGCCCAACTACTGGAAGAACCTCTATCTAGGAGTTGCCACGAAGAAGTGAGAAGACCGACATTCTAGCTCTAAAAGTGGTGTTTTGTTTTCTTTCGCTAACGGAGCTTACGAGTTTTCTGTTAAGTTTTGTGTTGTGAAGTTTTCAAGTTTTGGGTAAAGATTCGATGGACTATGGAATAAGGAGTGGCAAGAGCCTAATCTTGTGGATGCCCAAGGCACCCCAAGGTAATATTCAAGGACAACCAAGAGCCTAAGCTTGGGGATGCCCCGGATGGCATCCCCTCTTTCGTCTTCGTTCATCGGTAACTTTACTTGGAGCTATATTTTTAGTCACCACATGATATGTGTTTTTCTTGGAGCATCATTTTATTTTCTTTTGTTTTGCTTTATGTTTGAATAAAATACCAAGATCTTAAATTATTAAATGTTAGAGAGTCTTCACATAGTTGCATAATTATTCGACTACTCATTGATCTTCACTTATATCTTTCGGAGTAGTTTGTCATTTTCTCTAATGCTTCACTTATATCTTTTTAGAGCACGGTGGTGGTTTTATTTTGAAGAAATAGATGAACTCTAGTGCTTCACTTATATTATTTTCAGAGTCCTAAACAGCATGGAAATTTGCTTTGGTTATTAATTTAGTCCTCATATGATGGGCATCCAAGACGGATATAATAAAAACTTTCATATATAGTGCATTGAATACTATGAGAAGTTTGATACTTGATGATTTTGTGCAACTGTGGCTCAAAACCAATCTGGATTGCCCTTGCAAAAGTAGACCCAGCACTCTTTAATCCGAAAGGCATGCAGACAAAGTAGTACGTATCACAAGGAGTGATGAACATGGTCTTCTCTTCATCTTCCTTGGACTTGAGATGTGGTGATACCCAAAGTATGCGTCCAGAAAGGAGAGCAAATCACAACCTGAAGTGGAATCCATAATCTGGTCGATGCACGACAAGTGAAATGGGTCTTTCGGGCAAGCCTTGTTGAGATCTGTGAAATCTATGTAGAGCCTCCACTTCCTGTTAGCCTTCTAGACTACCACTAGATTTGCCAACCACGTGGGGTGAAGTACTCCTCTGACCAAACCAGCTGCCTCAAGTTTCTTGATCTCTTCTGCAATAAACTGCTGCCTCTCCAAGGCCTGCTTCCGGACTTTCTTCTTGACAGGTAGGGCATGTGGGGAGACAGCAAGGTGGTGCTCGATTACCTTCCTGGGAACATCAGATGGTTTCCAGGCAAACACATCGACATTCACCTGCAAGAAGGAAACGAGCGCGCTTTCCTATTTGTCATTGAGGGTGGCACTGATAGTAAAGGTACCATCAACGCCAGCCAGCCCTGCCGGGACCTTCTTCACTTGGGGTGCAGCAACCTTGGATCTCTTGCTATTAGAACACTCCAGCTTGTCATCAATGGGTGTCGTGCACTCGGTGGGGGCACGCCTCCCGGACTCTTTGTCGGAGTCCCTACAGTCTCTCTTCTTTCCTTTACTTTCCTTGGTAGGAGCCGCCGCTGCATCTGCCGCGACCGCATCCCGGTACATTTTGTCCACACAAATGATTGCATCCTTCTCGTTTGATGGGATAGTGATGACTCCCAGCGGCCCAGTAATCTTCAAGGTGTTGTAGCCATAGTGGGATGCCACCATGAACTTAGCCAGAGCCGGGCGTCCAAGAATCCCATTGTATAGCAAGGGGAGGTCGACCACATCAAACACAAGCCTCTCAGTCTGGTAGTTCAGTTCTCCCCCAAATGTTACCGGCAACGTGATATTTCCCTTAGGACAGCTCTTGCCAGGATTAAATCCTTGAAACGTGCTGGTAACCTCTAGCTCTTCTTCTCCTATCTGAAGCTTGCTAATGACTGTCGGGGAAATCATATTCAACCCCGCCCCGCCGTCCACCAGCATCTTTGTGACCTTGAGGTTGTGGATTGTTGGAGAGACCAACAATGGCAAACATCCTATCGCAGTGGTACGGCCAGGATGGTCCTCTTCATCGAAGATGATGGGCGTACGGGACCCTTTGAGTGGCTTCCGGGCCTTTGGCGCTTGCTCCATGGCATTGACTTCTCGCGCCCGCCGATTGAGCTGGCAGTGAGAAAGTGTGCAGAGATGCACCTCCGACAATGCATAGGGCGTATGTGGCCTTCTGAAACACCTGCTCACTGTACTACTCTTCATATGCTCCATCACTCCCATCATCACAGGTTTCCTTCTCTCGACCCCTGGCGGTCTTTCCTTGGTTCCGAAAGGATTTGCTGGGGCAATTTACTTCACCACCTTGGCCTTTTTTCTGACCTTTTTCCTTATCACGCTTCTCATACTCTGCTCTCTGTTTCTTGACAAGTTGTTCAACTTGGTAACACTCTTAAAGTACGGCCCATCACCCTTCCCAACTTTCTCGGCAGCAGTGGCTTCCGGACAGTCAGTACACATGGCAGCTTCCTTGCCGGTGTCCTTGGCTTTGGCCTTCTTGTCGGTACTAGGCATACCAGAACCTTCAACAGTCATCACTGCCTTACCTTGCTCTTCTTTTGACTAGTTGATTCATCCTCATCCTCTGAATCAACATTAGTGCAATCTTCCTCTCTGGGCAACTTCCTTCCCTCCTCCATCCGAACGCACTTATCCACTAGTGTGTAAAGCTCCTTGATGTCTACTATGCAAGTTTATTCTTGTAGACTCGTGTTGGGCCTCCAAGCGCGGAGTTTTGTAGGACAGTAGCGATTTTCCCTCAAGTGGATGACCTATGGTTTATCAACCTGTGGGAGGTGTAGGATGAAGATGGCCTCTCTCAAACAACCCTACAACCAAATACAAGAAATCTCTTGTGTCCCCAACACACCCAATACAATGGAAAATTGTATAGGTGCACTAGTTTGGCGAAGAGATGGTGATAAAAGTGTAATATTGATGGTAGAAATATATTTTTATAATCTGAATAAATAAAAAAAGCAATGTAGCAAATAGTAAACGGGCACAAAAACGGTATTGTAATGCTTGAAAACAAGGCCTAGGGTCCGTACTTTTACTAGTGCAATCTCTCAACAGTGCTAATATAATTGGATCATATAACTGTCCCTCAACGTGCAATGAAGAATCACTCCAAAGATCCTATCTAGCGGAGAACATAAGACGAAATTGTTTGTAGGGTACGAAACCACCTCAAATCTATTCTTTCCAATCAATCTATCCTAGAGTTCGTACTAAAATAACATGAAGCTATTCTTTCCAATCGATCTAACCAAGAGTTCATACTAAAATAACACCAAAGCAAACTCAAATTCATAATATTCAATCCAACACAAAGAACTTCAAAGAGTGCCCCAAGATTTGTACTGGAGAAACAAAGACAAGAACGTGCATCAACCCCTATGCATACATTACCCATATGTCACCTCGGGAATCCGCAAGTTGAGTGCCAAAATATATACCAAGTGAATCAATACGATACCCCATTGTCACCATGAGTATTAAATTACAAGACATATATCAAGTATTCTCAAATCCATAAAAGTATTCAATCCGATAACAACGAAATCTCAAAGGGAAAAACTCAATTCATCACAACAAGATAGAGAGGGAAAAAACACCATATGATCCGACTATATTAACGAAGCACGCGATACATCAAGATCGTGACATCTCAAGAACACAAGAGAGAGAGAGAGAGAGAGAGATTAAACACATAGCTACTGGTACAAACCCTTAGCCCCGAGGGTGAACTACTCCCTCCTCATCATGGTGGCCGTTGGGATGATGAAGATGGCCACCGGAGATGATCCCCCCTCCGGCAGGGTGCCGGAAAGGTTCTAGATTGGTTTTTGGTGGCTACAGAGCCTTGCGGTGGCGGAACTTCTGATCTAGGTTAACCCCGAGGGTTTGGGGAATATTTTTGAATTTATAGGGTAAAGAGGGGGTGCTGGAGGCCACCGAGGTGGGCACAACCCACCTAGGCGCGGCTGGGCCCCCAGGCGCACCCTGGTGGGTTGTGCCCCCCTCGGGGCACCCCCAGGTGCTACTCTGGCCCATCCTGGGTGTTCTGGTCCATAAAAATTCTCCAAAAAGTTTCGCGGTGTTTGGACTCTGTTTGATGTTGATTTCTTGTGATGTAAAAAAGAAGCAAAAAACAGCAACTGGCACTGGGCCCTGGGTCAATAGGTTAGTCTCAAAAAATGATATAGAGTCGCTATAAAATGATTGTAAAACATCCAAGAATGATAATATATCAGCATGAATACTTCATAAATTATAGATACATTGGAGACGTATCAGCATCCCCAAACTTAATTCCTACTCTTCCTCGAGTAGGTAAATGATAAAAGAAATAATTTATGAAGTGTAAATGCTAGCAAAGTGCATAAGTTTGATCAATGATATTTCAATCACTTTTCCTAGCATCATAACAGCAATTCTTTCTTATGAAACTTCTCATGTTAAAGTAGAAACTTGTTCACATGTTAAGGTTCAAACAATGAATTCTCTTGAAACTCAACAACCTATGTTCTTAGTCGCCAAGCAATTGCAATTCAACTTATTCAACAGAGTTTAAGTAAGAGCTCCAACGTATTCACCTCAAGGGTGATGTCGACAATAATAACTCATGCTACCCATATTCAACTAGACATATGTGCCTAGATCTTTCCTCAACACATGATGCTTGACAAAAGAGAAAAATAGAAAGGAATAGAGAGAAAAACTTTGACTCTTGCATAAAAGTAAATACATAAAATTAAAAGATAGGCCCTTCACAGAGGGAAGCAGAGGTTGCCATGCACTTATTTGTTTGTATGCTCAACCCCTTAGTGCAAAACAACGTCACATTGTATTGCCCCTTATGATAGCAACCTTTATTATGCAGTCTGTCACTTTTATTCTTTGCCATCACAAGTTCGTACAATGCTCAATTTTCTCTTACACCAATTGATCTAACACTTTTAGAAGCAATTTCTATTGCCTTATTGCACCGATAACAACTTACTTGAAGGATCTTGCTCAATCCTTAGATAGGTATGGTGGACTCTTGAAAATAAGATTTGGGTTTAAGGGTTTTTGGCTGCACAAGTAGTATCTCTACTTGGTGCGGAATTTTTGGCTAGCAAAGATGGGGGGCAAGCACCACATGTCGAAGGATCTATGACAATATAAGTTCTATGTGAATATGAACAAACATAAACCATTACGATGTCTTCCTTCTCCAACGTCAACAATTTTGGCATATAATATTTTGATGGGGGCTCACAATCACTAAAGATTTCCATCATAGTGTATTTATATGTGAAAGTTCTCTTCCTTATACTAATTATTCGTGTTGCTTGTATGACCAATATTGTGATTGTCAAGCCTAAAAATATTTCACTTTCTAAACCCAATGTGAAGCTACCACTAGGAATTTTATGATTTCAACTTCATGACATTCAATTTATTCAACAATTTACTCATAGGATATAAGTGAAGCACAAGAGTAAATGACACAGAAAAGAGCTTCGTTAACGAGATGTGAATGCCCCTTACCTAGCCTCCCTGATAACTATTTGGGGACTCTATTATATTTAAAAAAAATTCAGTTCTAAGTATTTTATTAAAACAACAAGCAAAACAAGATAAAATGACAATCCAAGCAAAACACATAGCATGTGAAGAAGCAAAAACTTAGGCTCAACCGATACTAACCGATAACTGTTGAAGAAGAAAAGGTGGGATGCCTGTCGGGTCATTACAAGTTTTATAAATATAATCATCACTACTTTTTATAGCATATGTATTATCACAATAATTATCATAAGTAGCAACTTTGTTCTCATCATAATCGATTGAAACCTCTTCCAAGATAGTGGAATCATCACTAAATAAAGTCATGACCTCTCCCAATCCACTTTCATAATTATCATAATAAGATTCAACATCCTCCAAAATAGTGGGATCATTACTTCCTAAAGTTGAAACTCTTCCAAACCCACTTTCATCAATATAATCATCATAAGTAGGAGGCATGCTATCATCATAATAAATTTGCATATCAAAACTTGGGAGACTACAAATTTCATATTCATTAAACATAGCTTCCCCAAGCTTGGGACTAACATTAATTGCAGAAAAAATATTCTCAAAAACATCATCTTCATCAAGCATAGCATCCCCAAGCTTGGGCCTTTTCATATCAGATGCATAATCACTTTCATCATTAATAGTATGGATAGCACCAATAGTATAGCAATTATCATATTCTTCCAAGCAAGTGCCAAAAAGATTTTCAAGATCATAAGAAGTATCATTATCTTCCCAATCATAATCATCACAACAAGCAATAGGCATAACGAGATCATCATCCAGTGCATCATCTTCCACAGTTATATTTTCATGAGGCACAACAGTAATAGGAGCAGCATTATTTGGGAGAGATATCTTTTTACCTCTCTTCCTTTTTCTTTTCTTCTTCTTCACCACATCATGTGTGGTTTCAATCCTCTTTTTGGAGCTCCTTATTAATGAGATTGGTTAAATAGAAGGCCCCTCCTCGTTACCTGATTCATCATAAGAAATAATAGGAGGATATTGGGAAGTCTCTTCCCTTTCATTAGTATTCTCTTCATATTCTATTTGTTTTCTTTTCTTTATGTAATTGGCAATATAAGGGTTTTCAATGCAATTCATCGCACAATACATATAAATTTCCTCTAGATCAAAATCAAGAAATTTATCGAGATTAAATTTTGGAATACCATCTGTTATATGTTTCATTTCTTCATAACCCAAAAGAAGACTAAGATCTTTATGATGCTCAAGGGTAATCAAGTTATCACAATTTTTGGACACGACTTGATCACGAAACAAATAGCATTGGAGCTTTAAATGACCATGTTCATTGCAAAGTTCACAAGGCTGGCGATAAATATTGAATCTTTCAGCACAGACACCTAGACTTTCTTGATAAAATTTAGTTTCTAAATGCTTATGCCTCTTGCAATATCTATCTTCCCTATTTGGTGTGTACTTGCAAACCCAATGCACTCCAGAAAAATTGACATGTTTATAGGAGACATTTTCATCATAACTAGTGCAATCATCATTAGTACCATGGATATTCAAGGAGTTCATACTAACAACATTGCAGTCATGCTCATCATTTAAGATTTAGTGCCAAATTTTTTAATGCATTCTTCTTCTAACACTTTGGCACAATTTTCCTTTCCATCATACTCACGAAAGATATTAAAAAGATGAAGTGTATGAGGCAAACTTAATTCCATTTTTTGTAATTTTCTTTTATAAACTAAACTAGTGATAAAACAAGAAACTAAAAGACTCGATTGCAAGAACTAAAGATATACCTTCAAGCACTAACCTCCCCGGCAATGGCGCTAGAAAAGAGCTTGATGTCTACTACACAACCTTCTTCTTGTAGACGTTGTTGGGCCTCCAAGTGCAGAGGTTTGTAGGACAGTAGCAAATTTCCCTCAAGTAGTAAACTGTATAGGTGCACTAGTTCGGCGAAGAGATGGTGATACAAGTGGTATATAGATGGTAGATAAATGTTTTTGTAATCTGAAAATATAAAAACGGTAAGGTAACTAATGATAAAAGTGAGCCCAAACGGTATTGCAATACGTTGAAACAAGGCCTAGGGTTCATACTTTCACTAGTGCAAGTTCTCTCAACAATAATAACATAATTGGATCACATAACTATCCCTCAACATGCAACAAAGAGTCACTCCAAAGTCACTAATAGCGGAGAACAAACGAAGAGATTATGGTAGGGTATGAAACCACCTCAAAATTATTCTTTCCAATCAATCCGTAGGGCTATTCCTATAAGTGTCACAAACAGCCCTAGAGTTCGTACTAGAATAACACCTTAAGACAAAAATCAACCAAAACCCTAATGTCACCTAGATACTCCAACGTCACCTCAAGTATTCGTGGGTATGATTATATGATATGCATCACACAATCTCAGATTCATCTATTCAACCAACACATAGAACTTCAAAGAGTGCCCCAAAGATTCTACCGGAGAGCCAAGACGAAAACGTGTGCCAACCCCTATGCATAGGTTCATGGGCGGAACCCGCAAGTTGATCACCAAAACATACATCAAGTGAATCAATAGAATAACCCATTGTCACCACGGTTATCCCATGCAAGACATACATCAAGTGTTCTCAAATCCTTAAAGACTCAATCCGATAAGATAACTTCAAAGTGAAAACTCAATTCATTACAAGAGAGTAGAGGGGGAGAAACATCATAAGATCCAACTATAATAGCAAAGCTCGCGATACATCAAGATCGTACCACCTCAAGAACACGAGAGAGAGAGAGAGAGAGAGAGAGAGAGAGAGAGAGATCAAACACATAGCTACTGGTACATACCCTCAGCCCCGAGGGAGAACTACTCCCTCCTTGTCATGGAGAGCATCAGGATGATGGAGATGGCCATCAGAGAGGGATTGCCCCTCCGGCAGGGTGCCAGAGCGGGTCTAGATTGGCTTTCGGTGGCTACGGAGGCTTCTAGCGGCGGAACTCCCGATCTATTGTGCTCCTTGAAGTGTTTAGGGTATATGTGTATACATAGGAGGAAGAAGTACGTCGGTGGACCTTCGGGCTGTCCACAAGGCTTCTAGCGGCGGAACTCCCGATCTATTGTGCTCCTTGAAGTTTTTAGGGTATATGGGTATACATAGGAGGAAGAAGTACGTCGGTGGACCTTCGGGCTGTCCATAAGGCAGGGGGCGTGCCCAGGGGGGTGGGCGCGCCCCCCACCCTCGTGGGCAGCCCGGGACTCTCCTGGTGCAACTCCGATACTCCGTGGGCTTCTTCTGGTCCAAAAATAAGTTCCGTGAAGTTTCAGGTCAATTGGACTCCATTTGATTTTCCTTTTCTGTGATACTCTAAAACAAGGAAAAAACAGAAACTGGCACTAGGCTCTGGGTTAATAGGTTAGTCCCAAGAATAATATAAAATTGTATAATAAAACCCATAAACATCCAAAACAGATAATATAATAGCATGGAACAATCGAAAATTATAGATACGTTGGAGACGTATCAGTCCCATAGGCCTCCTCTGGTGCACTTCCTTTGCCTTCCGGGTGTCTTCTCGGCAGAAAAAAATCTCGATAAAGTTTCATGGCATTTGGAGTCAGTTTGGTATTGATTTTATGTGAAGTAAAAAACAAGCAAAAATAAGCAACTGACATTGGGCACTATGTCAATAGGTTAATCCCAAAAAATGATATAAAGTTGCTAGTAAACGAGTATAAAACATCCAAGATTGATACTTTAATAGCATGGAACAATAAAAAATTATGGATACGGTTGAGACATATCAGCATCCCCAAGCTTTATTCATGCTCATCCTCGAGTAGGTAAATGATAAAAACAGAACTTTTGATGTGGAATTCTACCCATCATATTCATCACATATTCTTTCTTTTGTAGCATGGACATTTTAACTTTAGATGATTCAGAGCAATAATCTATTGTTTGACATGAAGACATCAATACTCAGGCATATCAACAGGCAACCATCTCTTTCCAAATATCAACACTAAATAAAGTTACCCTAGCCCATTATGCTCAATCATTGATCCATTCATGAAACACAGTCAAATATTAGCTACATCCAATGCACAAGTATGATAATAGTGTTCCCTAGTTGGTGCTTTGTAAGAGAGGATGGAGACGCAAATAAAAATAAAAATTGCATAATGTAAATAGATAGGCCCTTCGCAGAGGGAAGCAGAGATTTTAGAGGTGCCTGAGCTCAAAGCTTAAATTGAGATATAAAAATTGTTTTGAGAGGCATGTTTTTCCTGTCAACAAAAACTGTCGAGAATTCCCAATACTTTCCATGCTCGGTAAATCATAGGCAGTTCCCAAACATAAACTAAAGTTTATTCCCTTTTTCCACTATTCTTTCACAGTCTGTGGCTAGCCGTATCCACGGGTGCCTTCCATACCAACACTTTCCAAGGAATTTATTATTTGACAAAATAAAGTAAATTTCTTTTTTATTTTGGGACTGGGCATCCCTATTACCGGCCACACTCTCGTGCAATGACAAGTGAATAAACACTCATCATGAGAATAAAATATCTAGCATGGAAAGATATTGGCCACCCCCTGCCGCTTCATGAGCGGTACGGGCACACAAATACGAAACTCATTTTAAAAATTAGAGTTGGCACATAAAAATTTACTTTGAACGGCACGGAAATACAACATATAGGTAGGTATGGTGGACTCATTTTGCCACAACTTGGTTTAGGATTTTGGATGCACAAGTAGTATTCCCTCTTAGTACAAGGAAAGGATAGTAAATAGATTGAGAAGCAACCAACCAAGAAACTAACATGACCATAAACAAGCATTAAGCATAAATAACAACGAATAATGCACCACAAGTAGGATGCAACTTCATTGCATAACTATTGACTTTCGTGCTTGCATAGGGAATCACAAACCTTAACACCAATATTCTTACTAAAGCATAATTACACACAAACATGACTCATATATTTCTATCATCATTTCTCAAAACTATTACAAAGAATCAAGTTTATTTTGTCCAATGATCTTCATGAAAGTTTTTATTAGATCCCTCTTGAATATTGATAATTACTCACAAGCCCTAACATGAATATTCTTACTAAAGCATAATTATTACTCACGAACATGACTCATATATTTTATCTCCATATCACAAAACTATTGAAAGGAATCAAGTATTCATATCGAATGATCTTCATGATAGTTTTCATTATCCCTCTTGAATACCTATCACTTTGGGACTAATTTCATATATTACCATTGCTACTTTTCAAGCTCTCAAATAACTTTATGTGAAGAACAGGAGCACAAATATTTTTTCAAAATTTTCATCTCTCAAAATAATATAAGTGAAGCATGAGAGGATATTTCCTAAAATTCTACTAACTCTCAAAATAATCTAAGTGAAGCATGAGAGCATATTTCTTCAAAATTAAAGCACCACCGTGCTCAAAAAGATATAAGTGAAGCACTAGAACAATTCCATAGCTCAAAAAACTTTAAGTGAAGCTCATAGAGCAATTCTAACAAATCACAGAATCATTATGGCCCTGTCGAATAGGTGTGTCTAGCAAAGAGGATTGTGACAAACTAAAAAGCAAAATAAGCGAAGACTCATATAATACAAGACACTACAAGCAAAAGTCATGATATGTGACGAAAAAAATATAGCTCCAGGTAAAATTACCGATGGTCGTTACAAGAAAAAGGGGATGCCTTCCAGGGCATACCCAAGCTCAGTTGCTTGGTTGTCCTTGAATATTACCTTGGGGTTCTGTGGGCTTCCCCAAGCTTAGGCTCTTTTCACTCCTTATCCCTTCATCCATCGTGATCTAACCCAAAACTTGAAAACTTCAATCACACAAAACTGAACAAAAACCTTCGTGAGATCCATTAGTATAATAAAGAAAATCACCACTCTAAGTACGTTAGTTTACAAAAGTAGGGGCCTTTTTGTACCCCTTTACTTGTGCACGGGCTATCGTAGCCACACACGCGGCCATGCTTGATGGAGCAGAGGAAGCAAAGGTACAAGGCTGCCAAGGCAGCGCTCGAACCAGAAGCATGAAGAGCGAAGGGACCAGGTGAGCTTTCCCCAGCTAGACCCTTACCGGGGGCGGCCTACGTGGACCCGGCAAGAGCCTTGCCAGTGAAACTTGCCCAACACCAGCAAGACTGCCACCCTTGAGACTGAGAGTTATGATGCCATCGACAACGTCAAGACCAAGGCTCCGGAGCTCCTGCACGGTGGCATGCTGATCTTTGTGAAAACCAAAGGCTTGCAAGCCTAGATGAGAACCGGAAGACGAAGACCCCTGGCAAGATCTTGCCGGAGACAAGCGAAGACCCCCGGTAAGACCCTTGCCGGGGATGCTCGCAAGCCCTGGCAAGACCCTTGCCGGGGACACCCACGGGATTCCGGCAAGGCCCTTGTCGGGGGTATCTGCGGGGCCGAGCCCAGGCCCACACTTGCCAGAGTTTTGCTGCCCCACGCCCGTTCTGATGTGGTGGCCAGCCTGCCAACTAGGCGAGCGCCTGTGTGGCAGCATGCAGCTTCTAGGCCAACTAGCCAAGCACCTGCGTGGTGGCGTGCAGATCTTCGTGAAGACACTACCACCGCACCAGCTCAGCGGCCAGTCAGCATGGCGTTGCATGCCTCATTAGCTTGGATGGCGTCAGAGCAAGGCGAGGTGGTGATGGACGGGACGAGCTTTTTTGCCATCCCCGATAAAGCAAGAGGGCACGTCGGTAGTGCATTAAATGCGTTTGTCCTACGGTGCCAGGCGATAGACTTGTACACTGTACATACTTTCCACCTCTTGTGTGCCACTGTGGCAACCCCTTTGGCATAAAAAGGAGGCCTGAGGCGTGCTGAGGAAGAATTCGGACTTTTTGGAGTAGGCATGCAGCGCAGCTAGTTCAAGAGCTCAAGAACACTAAATACACACAAAGCAAGACTAGGGTTTTACGCATCATTTGCGGCCCGAACCTGGGTAAAAATCCCCCCGCGTTGATCTTCTAGACCCACTCTTTGTGCAGCCCCACGCCCCACCAACCGTAAAAGGGACTCACCGAGGGATCCCATAGGTGTCGTTCCTGAGCTTTCCCCGACATCTTTAGCGCGCCAGGTAGGGGCGATGAGGCTGTTAAAATCTGGTTTTGAAGTCAACTCATCGACTCCTTCATCGTGATGGCTCGAGAGATGAAGGCGACGTCGATCAACCATGCTCTGGTGCCATCAGCCAGGCTAGTGGTGTCGTCTGCAGCCGCAACAACCATCCGCGTGGCGACGAAAAGCTAAGTCACACAAAACCTTGAGCAATTTCTTTTTTACATCAGGTTATCTTCCTCAAAAGATCTTGCTCCTTCTATGGAAAACCTGCACGCAAGGGAACCCTTCCGCTATTGGCAATGCCCTTGTTCTGTTTCGAGTCCGCTCAATAGTTCAAGCAGTTGCGCTGAGAATGGCAAGGTGGCTTGTCCGGCAGCAAGCGCCCCCCAGCAGGTTGCTAAGGATCCGTTCCTCAAAGCGCCACAGCATGGGTTTACGCGCCGGCAAACCTATCCCACTAGGCGTAGGGTGTGTACATACAAGGAAAGATCGAACAGGAAGATAGCATGCTTCATTTCAAAGTACTGCAAAGTTATATTACATCAGTGATTGTCGTGGTTCTAACTTAAGATAAATTGTCTTGGGCATGAACTGGCAGCGGCAAGGAGAAACGGGGTGGGTAGTCCCGGCGCTGGCCCTCCACCCTCTTTACTCCGTCGACGCAGCTGATGATGGGCTCGATACGCTCTTCGAGCGTCATGAGGTCCATGCCCTCAAGAAAGCTCTCAAGCACATTGGAGAACTCGACGTTGGGGTTCCAGAACGCCACCTTGGTTAGGGCACCCCGGCAAAGCCTCCGGGACTCATTGGCCAGATAGGTTGCTCGATTGGAGCAGAGCTGCTCTAGGGCGTCGAGGACATGCTCGAAGAACAAGGTCAGCCTGGAATTGGGGCTTGTGTTCGCCTCCTGGGAGAACCTAACGTCTGGCATGCCCATGATGGCTAGCTGCGCGTTGAGCTTCTCTGCATCTTCGATGAGAAGGCTGATCCAGAGATTCATGCAGACCACATAGTCCTGATGAGCAGCAACGTCATCACTCCGCAGCCGCTTTTGTTCAGGGTCTCCTCCCAGGCCGTGACCTCTGAAAGCGTCCCCTCCAAGGCGCCCAGTTGCAGCTTCAGATCATCAATGGAGCTACTAGCCTCGGAGAGCAGCTTGATCTGGTTGGAGATGGTGACTTGCAAATCCGCCAGAGTGCGGTTGGCTGTGTCCCTCTCCTCTGTCAGCTCTAAGACTTTCTTCTCCAGCTCCAGCTTCTCCACCTTGCCGACGTGGTCCAGGGCCAGAGCATTGAGTGTGCCCTTGTGCCTCTGCTCCAGCTCCTGGGTCCGTTGCGCGATGATCTTCCCGATCTCCTCGTCCTTGCCGCAGAGCGTGGCGGCAAGCGCCTGCTCACGCGCAACGAGGTCTTCCTCCTAGGTGTCCAACAGAGCTTGCTGCTGCTGCCGGGCAGCTGCTTACTTGGCAGCATGTTCCTTCGCCGCCTCTTGGGCCTTCTTGATGTCGGCATGCTTCAGGATGAGCTCTCCCTTGCACTCATCCAGCTCACCCTGGGCAGTCCTCAGTTCCTCCCGGGCCTCGCCAAACCAGACTTGCATCTGAGCGACGCGCTCCTCAAAATCCACCTCCGCCGTGTCCACGGCCGCCATCCTGGATTTCACTTTATCTTGGCGGGCACGGTGGAGCACCTGGAGCTTCTGGAAGTTGGCGCTCATGGCTCGGAGAAGCTGCTCCTCTTGGGAACCGCCACCGCCGGTGCTCGGTTCGTCAACAACCTGGAGCCCGGCGGTGGCGAGCGCCTCATCGTCAAACACCTCCCCTTCGTTTGGCGCTCTGGCGCTCGCCGTCCCTGGCAGGCGGATGAACAGATCATCACCCACCTTCAAGTACTTGCCCGAGGCGGGGGCTGCAGGGGAGGAAGGTTGGTCGTCGGCCGTCCCCTCCCCGCCAGGCTCCTTGGCGGCGCCCTTGCCAGCCTCCCCGATAGCAGCCTTGTCGGCCTCCCTTACAGGCCCCTTGACGGCCTCCTCGGCAGCAGACTTGGCAGCTTCGTCAGCCACGATCCTGGTGGCCTTAGCTTTGGCATCCCTAGCGACCTCCTCGATGACGGCATTGACGTCCACCTGGTTTATCGAAGGAGGGTCTGGAAACCAGAAAGGAGAATGAAGTAGGGCCAAAATTAAAGTTCAGAATGAAGAAACAAGAGAGGACATTGCATGGCAGAGATAGCAAGGGACGGGAGGCAGGCAGCTTACCTGTGCCGCCGGGACGGAGCCACCGGTTCCCATGCTAGCCTCCTCCTCCTCCATGTGCGTGAGCTCAGTGGAAGGTGCCCTAGCTGGTGATGCCCCTCTAGATGGCGTGGTTGACGGGGACGGCATGTCGGGGTGGCCCTTAGTGGCTCCTCCTGTTGCCGCTCTCCTCCTCCAAACCCGGCAAGGTCAGCACCAAGGATTCATGCCCCAACGCGTGCCGGTGGGGAGTGAATGATGAACTCACGTTGTGGGCTGAAGCGGGGGCTGCGTCGAGGGTTGTTGTCTGGGCTGATCACCACCAACACCGGCATGCGCGGAGTGCTCACCGGGGGCTTGTATCCCGTCGAAGCCCTGGCCCTCTTCGCCCCCCTCTGGGCCAGCGTCTCAGTGCCGCTGCAAAGATAAGATCAAGTCAAGGAAGATGGCACAGGCTGAGGGTTAGAACTGATGAAGGGTGAGATGCTTACTCGTCCTCCTCTGATCGCCTCCTCTTCCTCTTCGGGCTGAAGGACCCAAGGTCGAAGTCGGCCTCCGGGGCGGCGTCCTGGGGGGGAGGGGAAGGCGAAGGCGTCATGCGCCGCTTGGATGAGGAAGAAGCGGTGGCCGCGGCCTTCTTTGTTGTCATAGCCCTCGTCTCACGCACGGGCTGCACCTGGGCCTGTTGCCGTTGCGTGGTCCTGTCGGGCCGGACCGGCTCGCCGGAGCTAGCCTGCCACAGGACACGTTTTCTCCCAGAGGCCGGGGGGTCATCCGCCTCGGTCTCCTCTTCGGCCGACTCCTCGACCACGTCTTCAACAAGGGGGACCCCAGTGCCACACCGCTGGACCCCCCGACAGCTCCGTCCACTCGGCGAACTTTATCTCCACTGTGGCCACGTCGGCCTCGTCCTCCACGGTGCCGAGGCTGTCGGCCTGCTCGGAAAGCACTGCCTCCTCCGCATGGGTGGTGATGTACACTAGCTCCTCCTCGGTGGTGTCGCGGATGATTTGTGGCTCGTCGTGAATGTACATCTCCGACAAGTTGTCGAAGAATTCCTACACCAGCTCTCCTTCTGGCTCGGCCCAAGTTGGATCGAGGCCATGCGTGTTGAAGACCGGCGGCATCATGGCAACAATGGTGGTCTGGCAAGAATTGTTGCTAAGCGGGACCACCTTCGCCGGCAACCCGAACAGAGACTTCCCGGCCTCTCAGCCCTGTCGAACTCCTCAACCTTGAGATGAAAAGCCTCTGGCAGAGGTGGGCGTGTTGCAGCACTATGAAGTTGTGATTCAGACTGGAGCGGAGCCTCATGATGTCAGCCGCGTTCCTGGAGTCCCAGGCCGGCCTCCCCTTATTGTGCAGCGGGGCAATCCGACGACAGATGAAATCGGACCCGATCATCTTGAGAGTGAGCCCGGCCGAGGTGAGGTGATGAATCCTGGTGATGGCAACCGTGAGCTTCTTGTTGTTGGTGTCGACATCGCACTAGTCCTTTCTGTGGACCGGCGGCTCCCGACGGACCCGACAAAACTCCTGTGGATCTGCCTCCATGATCCAGCACCACCGGCCCTGCCACTCTTCCCACCTCTCCTTCTGGGCGCCCTCCGGGTATGTGCCCCTACTTTGGGTCCTCGGGATCCAGGTGATGCAGACAAAGATGGCACCCCTTGGCTAGATGCGAGGGGTGAAGTAGTGGCAGAAGACCGCCCTGCTGGGATGTACTCTGGCAAAGCCCTCGCAAAGGTGGGCAAAGAAGGCCATGCACGCCACGGCGTTCGGCGTAAAATCCAAAAGATGGAAGGCGTAGGTGTGCATGATGTCGTTGAAGAAATCAGAGAAAGGGGGGCAGAGCCCGCAGGAGAAGTAATCGACAGAGAAGGGGTACCAATTTGGGCCGGCCTTGGCAAAGATGGCAGGGATGATACGCGTGGCGGGGTGCCCCGATGTCTCCGTCCCCCATAGGGGCCTGAACTTCTCCTTGAGGGTGAGCGCGTCGACCGTCAAGGTGAAGAGGGTGCATTCCGTCCGCATCTCCACCAACTCGCTCTCCGGCGCCTCTTTCTCCCCGGCGTCCTGGGCCACTCCCTTTCCATTGCCTGTCTTGGGAGCCATAGCGACTGAGAAGAGGTAACGGATCGAGAGCAATGGGGGCGCGGCGGCGGCGGTGGCGAGCAGAGGCTAAAGCTTTGGTTCACGCTTGGAGAACAAGAGGGGAACAACGGTTCCAAGATTGAAAGGGCGTGGATGGTAAATGAGTAGCGCCACTGCGGTTTCCTCTTTTTATGGGAAAGATGCGGGCCGTCTCTTTACTATTCACCATGAGGTGGCGCAAGCGTGCTGCGACCGTTCCATGCACGACCCCCACGTCACGCACTCACTGCGGGTCGTGGATAAGCACAACTGGTGAAGGAGTTACCGCAGTTAAACTCTGCCACGCGTGCCCGCGCACTCTTCTAGGCCTGGCCCAACAACGCTCTGCGCTTATGTGTGGCCCAGGCCCGAGGGCTCCTGTCAGTGTACAAAAGTAGGGGCCTTTCTGTACCCCTTTACTTGTGCATGGGCAGTCGCAGCCACACTCGCGACCATGCTTGGCAGAGCAGAGGAAGCAAAGGTACAAGGCTGCCAAGGCAGCGCTTGAACCAGAAGCATGAAGAGCGAAGGGACAAGGTGAGCTTTCCCCAGCTTGCCGGGGGCGGCCTACGTGGCCCCAGCGAGAGCCTTGCCAGGGCAACTTGCCCAACACCAGCAAGACCGCCACCCTTGAGCTTGAGAGTTATGACGCCATTGACAATGTCAAGACCAAGGCTCGGGAGTGCCTGCATGGTGGCATGCTGATCTTTGTGAAAACCAAAGGCCTGCAAGCCTAGATGAGAACCAGAAGACGAAGACCCTCGGCAAGATCTTGCCGGGGATGCTCACAAGACGCCAGCAAGGCCCTTTCTGGGGGTGTTTGCGGGGGCCAGGCTAGGCCCACACTTGCCAGAGTTTCGCTGCCCTGCGCCCATTTTGACGTGGCGGCCAGCCCGCCAACTAGGCGAGCGCATGTGTGGCAGCATGCAGCTTCTAGGCCAACTAGCCAAGCACCTGCGTGGTGGCATGCAGATCTTCGTGAAGACCATGCCACCGCACCAGCACAGCAGCCAGCCGGCCAGCTTGGTGCTGCATGCCTCATCAGCTTGGACGCGCGTTAGAGCAAGGCGAGGTGGTGACGGACGAGACGAGCTTCTTTGTCGTCCCCGATAAAGCAAGAGGGCACATCGGCAGCGCATTAATGTGTTTGTCCTACGATGCGAGGCGATAGACTTGTACACTGTACATACTTTCCACCTCCTGTGTGCCACTGTGGCAACCCCTTTCCCCAACAAAGTACTATTAAAACGTGTTCATATTTTATTATTGCATTATACCTACTGTATTCTAACTTTGCCATGGCTTATAACTATCAAGCCCAATATGCGACTCTATCCTAAAGAGACTCAAAGGTCCCACCAAGGATAGAACCACATATTGACACGCTTTTACAAGGTGGATATCGTTACATCAAACCATTACAAAAAAGATGGGGATACAAACAAAGCATACAAATGCCGCAAGAAAACATCAATACATCATACAAGAGTACAACATCTGACTACGGATGAAACACAAACAAGCAAACATCCACCCTGCTAGCCTAGGCTGCCGACCAGGAACCTAACCCAAGATCGACGAAGAAGAAGAACTCCAAAACAAGCAAACATCGATGTCGTGTCATGATCGTCGCATTACCTATACCTGCAACTGTTGGTGTAGTAATCTGTGAGCCACGAGGACTCAGCAATCCCATTACCATGGGTATCAAGACTAGCAAATCTTAATGGGTAGGAAAAGGTAAGTGATGAGGTTGCAGCAACGACTAAGCAATATATGGTGGCTAACTTACGAGTACAAAAGTAAGGTGAGAAACTACACAAGTGGTCGCAAACTAGTAATGATCAATAAGTGATCCTGAACTACTTACTTCAAACATAACCCAACTGTGTCCTCTCGAACTTCCCCGAAAAGAGACAATAACGGTTATGCACGCGGTTGGTGTATTTTAATTGAGTTTACTTCAAGTCCACTACAACTGGATATTAACAAATTCCCACCTGCCACATAACCGCGGGCAAGGCTCTCGAAAGTTAAAACCCTACAGGGGTGTCCCAACTTAGCCCATGACAAGCTCACGATCCACGGAGACAAACCTCCATCGCGGGACCCTCCGATCAGACTCGGAATCCCTATTCACAAGACATTTCGACAATGGTAAAACTAGTCCAGCAAGACCTCCCGGCATGCCGACACCCTGATAGTAGCTACGCGTATCTCATCTCAGTCCACGACCGGATAAGCGAAGCGTACAGGATCGAAATACCCCAAGTTGCCTAGAGGCAATCCCGCACAATGCTCTAGTTTGGGACCAACACCATCAGCACTGGCCCCCTGCTATGTAGAAAAATCCTCGGGTTCATGAGCCTTATGCCAATTAATTATTAGGTTTAACTATTATTATGGAAAATGTTAAAACCAATGTTGGGCCTTGCTGGAAGAGTTTTATTCAAAGCGAACTGTCAAGAGGAGCACATAAACCCTCACCATGTTAGGGGCGCAAAATCAAGGAACATAACACCGGTATGATGGGAACTAGGGCGGCAAGAGCGGAAAAAAACACTAGGCATAAGGTCGAGCCTTCCACCCTTTACCAAGTATATATGTGCATTAATTAAATAAGAGATATTGTGATATCCCATGATATCCATGTCCCAACATGGAACAACCTGCAAATGCACCTGCAACTAGCAACGCTATAAGAGGGGCTGAGCAAAGCGGTAACATAGCGAAACAAAGGTTTGCTAGGAAGGGTGAAAAGGTTAGAGGCTATCATGGCAATTTGGGAGGCTTGATAAACAAGTGGTAGGTAGCGCAACATAGCGATAGCATCGAGACAACTAGCATAGCAAAGATAGTAGTAAAGGTGAAGGTCATCTTGCCTGAAATCCTGCTAGGAAGAAGAACGAGTCCATGAAGAAGACGAAGCCAAGTAGTCAAACAAAACCTCACAGTCGCAACGAAACAGGAACTATCGAGAATGAGCACAACCAGAAAGAAGGAAACAGCATGGTAAACACACAACACATAAACAAGACATGATGTTCAACAAGGTATGATGCATGATAAGGCTACATGATGCGACTCATGGCAAGAGATGATGCATACAAGAACAACACATCGAAGCAAGTTTAAATGAAGCCGGAAACAACATATAACAATTTCGAAAACTCCCCATATGCAAATTTTGAAATTGGTTCAGATCTGAACAAAACATTATGTTGAAGTTGTTAAACACCAAGTTAAAGTGCACCAAGATGATTTACATGATTTTCTAGTCAAGTTACATATAAAGTTCGTTTGATTCGGAGCTACGGCCTAGAAGATATGAGAAAAACAAGTTACACATGGAATCAAAGTACACATAACAAAGAGCAAATAACATCAAGGCATCAAAACCATATGGCTTATGGACTAGTGGGAACCATCAAGACAAGTTTGAATGTTGTAATAGTTTTAGCAAGTGTAAAACAGCAACATCAGCATAGCATGTTTGCAAGCCTCGAACAGAGGTCATATGAAGTCCAAAATTATCAAACTTGGCATGTGGAAAAATTACTCATAGCATACTTCAATTCATGTAATTGGAGCATCTCCAAAAGAGGCATAGATTGATCAATAACAAGCTCGCAACATGGCATCATGAAGTTAACAGAAAACTGGAACATCACTTAGGCATGTTCATGGCAATGAAAACATATGCTACAGGACATATATGAGGCATAAAATGGCTTGGCGTGATAGAGCATAACATGGAAATCAAAACATGTCAACTAGGCATCTCCATATTATACATGGAATAGATGGTAGCATAAAATTAACATGGCAACACAATGTAACAGTTACAGACTTAGCAAAAAACACTAGGTCTCAGAAATCAGCAACATCAAGTAGCACACTTTGCAAGATTGTGCTAGTCACCACAAGTTTCATAAAAATAGAAGGATGGCACCACTTTAAAGATGGCATGAAGATGCTCCTAAAACATGTTGACATTATGCTCAAAAGATAAACACACAAAATGCTATGAAAAAGACAAATCAACAAGTTATGATAATCTCAGCAGGTTAACATCATATAGCACTCTTGCAACAAAGATTTAAGGCATCAAGATTAACATTAACAAGCATGCAAACTACGACATCATCTAGAGCACTCAGAGATGAACAATTTGACATATCATACACCCAAATTGGAGCAACATGCATGGAGTTAGAGCATGTCAAAGAGGCACACATAATAACATGAAACAGGGACTTAGAAAAAAAATCAACCTCGCGAAAGTCAACGGGGCGAGGAAGAGTGGGACGAGGAGATCCAGGATGGGGCGTCGCGTTAGGTTTGGGGGAGTGGTGGATCTCATCCCACTCCCCGGATCCGGCGCCGTCGAGAGGTCCGACGAGCTCTCCTGCGAGGGAGACGATGCAGCGGCGGTGGAGGACGATGGGGACGGAGGAGGCCGAGGTGGGGCGGCGGCGGCGGAGAAGGAGGGGCGGCGCGCGGCACGGGAGGCGGCTCGGCAGTGACCGGCGACGAGCGGCACGACGCCCGCGGCGGACGGCGGAGAGGCGGGCGGCAGCGGGAGCTGCGGCG